>NC_134360.1:256009791-256027291 GCF_048569485.1 Anomaloglossus baeobatrachus
ATATTGTCACTGCTTCTGACAGATTTGTGCGGCCTGGCTGGGGACAATTGCTAGTAGCTACAACTTGGTTACATTACTGCATCTATGTTCTAAATGTGGTTATGGTACCATATCTATGCAGTATGGTGATGTTCGCACTACACACTTTTACACGCCTAACCTACAGCTGCAATCAAAATGATTCAACTTCTATTGCAAATTAGGTTGATTAGTAAAAAATGTTTTTCCTGTTTTCAGTAAACCAATCAAACAACTAGAATTTAAATGGCTCAACAAAACTAATAAAACAAGTGGTTTCTCCAAATTCAACACAAAATGCCACCTTTACTGACTACAGTAATCTCAGAATTGTTCTGCCCTCTGAATAGAATCCCTCAAAAGACCTCAAATTTGCAATTTAGACGTGATCTCAAAGACACCAGATTCAGATCATCAAGAGACACATCAAATATCTGCACTGGCTAGGGGTTTAGGGGTTTGAAAACTCGGAGATTTGATTGCATGTTACAAATAGACATACGAGTGGTTGAAAAAGCTAAAAGAAAAAAATCATTGCCTTGCACAAACAAGAAAAAGGATACAGAAAGAATAGCAAAGGCATTGAATGTTCCTAGAGTTACAGTTGGCAGCATATTTCACAAATTAAAAGTTAAAGAAACACCTAAATACTAAACCATATACACAGTTATGACCGAAAGTGTTGGCACCATTGGAATTGTTATAAAATAATGAAGCATTTCTTCAAAACAATTATTGCAATTACACATGTTTTGCTATAGACAGGTTTGTTTCCATTGCGTGTATTGGAAAAACAATAAAAATATAAATAAAAAAAAAAGGCAAATGGGACATAATTCACACAAAATTCCAAAAATGGGTTGGGTTGGCATGCTAAACTTAATATATGGTTGCACCCCCTTTGGAATAAATAACTTCAATCATCAATTTAAGATCTCTCCACATGTGTTCATTGGGATTTAGATCCGGACTCATTGCTGCCAGTTCAGATCTCTCCAGCGCTTTGATTTCATCCAATTCTGGAGATGTCTTGAAGTATGTTTGGGGTCACTGACCTGCTGGAAGACCCATGACCTAGGACACAAACCCAGCTTTCTGACACTGGGCACTATATTGCGACCCAAAATCCTTTGGTAATCTTTATATTTCATGATGCCTTAAACAGTCAAGGAACCCAATGCCAGAGGCAGCAAAGCAAGCACAAAATATCTTTGAACCTCCACCATATTTGACTGTAGGTACTGTGTTCTTTTCTTTGTAGGCCTCGTTTAGTTTTTGGTAAACAGTAGAATGATGTGCTTTACCAAAAACGCTCTATCTTGGTCTCATCTGTCCACAAGATGTTTTACCCGAAGGATTTTGGCAAACTGCAGTCTAACTTTTTATGAATATGTGTCTGCAGTGGGGTTCTCCTGGGTTTCGTCCATAGCATTTGATGTCATTCAAATGTTGAGAGTTAGTTTGTGCTGACACTGATGCACCCTAAGCCTGCAGGACAGCTTGTATTCCTTTGAAACTTGATTGGGGCTGCTTATCCATAATCCAGACTATCCTGCGTTGCAACCTTTCATCAATTTTTCTGTTTTGCCTAAGTCCAGGGAGATTTGCTACAGTTCCATGGGCTGTGAACTTCTTGATTATGTTGTGTACCATGGACAAAGAAACATCAAGATCTCTGGCTGGAGATGGACTTGTCAACTTGAAACTGTTGATATTTTTTAACAAGTTTGGTTCTCAAATCCTTAGACAGTTCTCTTTTCCTCTTTCGGTTCTCCATGCTTAGTGTGGCACACACAGACACACAATGCAACGATTGAGGCAACTTCTCCCCTTTTCATCTGTTTTCAAGTGTGATTTTTATATTGCCCACACCCTTACTACCCAAAGGTGAGTTTGAATGAGCATCACAAATTTGTTTAACTACAATTTTGGAAAGATGACAACAATATTGTCAGGCCCATTGTTGGGTTTGTATGTGAAATTATGTCTAATTTGCGTTATTTTCCTCTGATATTTTGTGTTGTTCCAATACGCACAAAGGAAATAAAAGGTGTACAACAAAAATGTGTAATTGCAATAAATTTCTGGGAGAAATACTTCATTTTCTGGAACAATTTCAATGGTGCCAACAATTTCGTCCATGACTGTATATACTATATACTACTTGGATGTGGCAAAAAGAGGAAGCTGTCACAGGATGTCACCAAATTCCTGAGTAGCCAGGTGATCAAAAACCTGAAGTGATTGCAACATTTCGAACCAGTTAATTTCCGGAAGAGTTCACTATACTATGTATGCCAAACCCCACACCCCATACCCCACACCCCACCAGCAACAAACTGCGCTGTGCAGGCCAACAGAAAGTATACAAACAATGCAGCGTTCCGATATCAGCCGATCCAGAGGAAATCCTATGGATCTGAGTACAGAGAATGCACTGTCCAGTCTAAAAATGGCCTTAAAAGCTTGTGTGCTGATTTTAACATATTGGAATCATCATAAGCAGACAATAACAGGCATGTTATACGACATAAGAATGATTATTCACAAAATATACATGTGATAATATACAGCTACAGAGGTACCTCACATTTGCCGTTGATACAAACTCCCTGATATGTCCGGTCTCTGCAGCTTGTGCCGTCATGGGCTGGTACCAAGAGTTGCCTCTCTCTGGTTGTACTGGTGCACTGAAGATCACAAGGCTTACTGGAAATGCTGGTGTAGTCATCTAGGATTGGGGAATTAAAGGGATTATCCATAAAAATGTTAATGGTCAAAACATTAAACATTGAAACATAAAATAAAGGACTATGATGTTTTACAAGAAAATCAATCCACCAGGGCTGGGATCTCACTACCATTGTGCAGTAGAAGGAACAAGTACTGCCAACAATGCAAAATCTACTATCTAATATATAAAACTGAATGTGTGTATGTGTGTGTGTGTGTGTTTGTGTGCGTGTGTGCGCGCGCGCGTGCGTGCGTGCGTGCGTGTGTGTGTGTCCGGGATTGGCATCCGCACCGTCGCAGCTACAGCCACAAAATTTTGCACACTTCTGGACCCCGAAAGCGTCATAGGCTATGTTTGGAGGGGAAATTTTAACCCCGCGCTTTACAGTTATTCACCAGAAAACCTGCCTCCATTAAAGCGAATGGAGCTGGGAGCCATAGTGCAGCCAGAACTTCAGAAGAATGCGCAGCCACGCCCTTATATGGAATGTTGGCGTGTCACAATGCAGCCAGGGAAAGAGACAGACGCAGACAGGGAAAGAGACAGACACAAAGAGACAGACACAGACAAAGAGACAGACTGACAGGGAAAGAGACAGACACAGACAAAGAGACAGAGACAGACACAGGGAAAGAGAGGGAAAGAGACAGATAGGGTAAGAGACAGACAAAGATAGGTAAAGAGACAGACAAAGAGACAGACACAGGGAAATAGACAGAGGGAAAGAGACAGACAGGGAAAGAGAGGGAAAGAGATAGATAAGGAAAGTGACAGAGATAGATAGACAGACAGGGAAAGAGATATAGACAGACAGGGAAAGAGTTTGAGACAGACGGAGAAAGAGACAGAGACAGACAGGGAAAGAGACAGACAGACAGAAGGGGAGACAGACATTATAATTACATTTATATCTATTTGTTTTGTGGTTTTTGTGTGCAGAATACATTTTTGTTAATACATTCTATTTTGTTAACAGCAGTTGTTAACCCGGGCGAAGCTGGGTAGTACAGCTAGTGGTTAATAAAAATGAGCCAAAAACTCATAATTAGCAATATTCTAAATTTCCTTTCAAAAGAATTATTATACATAGTAGCTCACATTTATCAAAAATTACATCATTTGCGGCAAATGTATAGATTACTCAGTTCAACTCCTCAATCCATATTTATATGATAACGTGAGAAATGCGAAGGAATCCAGAAGCCGCAGAAATCTCAGGGTTAAAACTCTAACTTTAAAGTCCCATCATTAAAAAAAATTTAAAAATAATGAAAAACCATAATGAAAAACAGCAGATAAAGTCTACGTGTTTTGGGCATAAAAATGCCCGAAACGCGCAGATCTTGTCTACAGTTTTTCATTGTGGTTTTTAGTTTTTGTACCTTTTTTTTTAAATGATGGAACTCTAATAAAGTTGTAGTTTTAACCCTGAGATTTCTGTGGCTGCTGGATTCCTTCTCATTCCTGGTCTCTCTCACCTAAAAGCCGGTTCAGAGCCTCCGTGCACCGCACCTGTGCCACACTTGCTTAGTCTGGTGAGCTGAAAACTTTTTTTTCCTCTTTTGTTATACTTAGAAGATGGCGCATCTTAAAGGGAATCTATCACCAGGTTTCTGCTACCTTATCAGGGACCATCAACTTATTTCTGACTATTATGTAAAAATATATTCATAAATATGTCATTTTTCAAACAAAAAAAGGTTAAGCACTCGTATACGGCCTCCCATGTCCAGAATGACTGGGAGTGCCCGGTCCTGAACTTACAGCTGCATATATGCCTCTGAGGCTGATACTTAAGGTCAGCAGATCAGCAGTCCATACACGGACCATGAAACATGCCCATGTTTACTTACCAGGGTATAGGGGTACCCAACGGTGATACATTTTCCCAAATGCTTTGGCATTAAATGCAGAGCACTGATACTGTTTGAAGCTGGCAGATCCAGCTGGACAAACCTGGAGAGAAAGAATAACATATTTTAGCTCTGACATATAGATCCTGATATTTAGCGATTCTTAAAAACAGAACCTACATGAGAAGAAGCACGACATGTCCATTCTTTTGATAAAGCTCTGATCTATTCATCTAATTACTACAGATGACGAATAAAAATGAGATTTAATTTGTTTGCCCCTGAGGAAGCCGCACTTTGTTGGCGATACCTGTTGGTTTTTCTCCCCTATCTTTTCAATATTCATCACATAGGTTCAATCCTTTACGTCTTTTTCCTGACCCAATATTTATCAGGATTTTCTTTTATAATATTTTGATATTGATCTTCATCTGTCTTTTTGCCTTTGGTCATCTCTATTTATTGTGTCATATTACCTGCTCAATTGTGACAAGCATTGCTATATTTATATTGACTGTTGTACCTATTATTAGAATTCTATGTAATATGTGATAATATACAGAAATGATGGGCTTGTCTATATATTTTTTCATAGTTATTGAGTTATTTTAAGTGTTTAATTATTTTTCTTGTGTCTTATATTTCAATAAACTTTTGTTATTTATAAGTGATCCTTTTTCTTATCCGTACGTACTTCTTTTACTTGTTATGTGTTGTTAATGAGGACTAAAGAGTTTGGAGAATAATTGACAGTAAATTAAATTATCATTACCAAATTATATAATATCCCTAAGTAATAGGGACATAGGGTTATTAATTTACTCTGACAAATAAATGATGCCAATGGCAAAAATTAGCTGATTTATTTTTAATTTTAGTCCTAAGCACAAATGTCCCAATTAGGTCCAAAAGCTTGCGCTGAATTAAATTCTTAAATTGTCAGCGTGTCAATTAACCAGCCTTGTAGAAATTAATAACATAGTATTTATTTTTAGTATAGAAACTTTGCAATATCTTTTAAGAATATGTTTTCTTTCTCCAAGCCACTTCAAGCTCCCCCTTAGCTGGATTCACGGCCACACTGCTCAGCTTACAGAGGGAATTTAGGGATGCTTGTCTTGTCCAGGTCCGATCTGATGTATTTTTGCTATGACTGGCTTTTACCATAGCTAGGACTAGGATGAACTTATGTAGAAATTGGCACTCACCAGTTCTTGCTGTGCAGAAGATTATTTATTCAAACGTTACATGTGTGGGGGGACCAGCTGAAGCACTGAGTGAAAGTGCGAAACGGCCGTCGTCTGACGTGTCTGGTGGTCCGCTCCCTCCCCGACAGCCCCCCCACACATGTAACTTCCACATTTGAATAAATAATCTTCTGCACAGCAAGAACTGGTGAGTGCCATTTCTCCATAAGTTCATGTTACTTTATTCTCATCTATAATGAGCACCCCAGAGCAGCACCGATTTTTGCCTGTTTGCTATGGACTTTAATTATACGGCAGGTGAACGAATATGTGAAGCAGTGCCCTGGATTCTTCTCTAACTTGGTGCTAGGACTAGGATGTCATGTGCACACAGTCAGACATACCCCCTCCTGTGATTGACACCTCACTGTCAATATACAATCTCTACAGAGAGCCTGTGTGGGCGGGGACAGCTCTCTCAGCTCTGCTACATGTCTAGATCTAAAAATTCTGATTGTGTTAGAACGGCTGCACCCAGTAATCTAAGTGATACAACCTTAGATTCAGGATCTCTTTGTCTAGATCATGTTGCTCTTAGATAAGGTAGCAAAAACCTGCTGACAGATTCCCTGTAAGGGGTACTTTGCATGCTGCGACATTACAAGCCGATTGTAGCGATGCCGAGCGCAAAAGTTCCGGCCCCCGTCGCAGATGCGATATCTGATAGCTGCCGTAGCGAACATTATCACTACGGCAGCTTCACATGCACTCACCTGCCCTGCGACATCGCTCTGGCCGGCGACCCGCCTCCTTCCTAAGGGGGCGGGTCGTGCGGCGTCACATGGCAGTCGGCCAATAGAAGCGGAGGGGCGGAGATGAGCGAGACGTAAACATCCCGCGCACCTCCTTCCTCATTGCAGGCGGGATGCAGGTAAGGCGATGTTCCTCGCTCCTGCGGCTTCATACACAGCGATGTGTGCTGCCGCAGGAACGAGGAACAACACCGTACCTATCGCTACAGCGAAATTATGGAAATGACCGACACTACACAGATCACCGATTTTGCGACGTCGTTACCAGCGCCGGATGTGCGTCACTTTCGATTTGACCCCGACGAGATCGCAGTAGCGATGTCGCAACGTGCAAAGTACCCCTAAGGCCTGTTTCAGATGTCAGTGATTCTGGTACGTATGTGCTTTTTTTATACATACCAGAATCACTGACATACGCACACCCATTATAATCAATGGGTCAGCGCACACATCAGTGATTTTTCACTGTCTGTCTCCGTGCAGCGTACACCGTGTCCGTGATTGCCGCACGGAGACAAGTCCGCTTTTTTCTGGCATCACTGATGTCCCATGGACCACACTATGGTGTGATCTGTGAAACATGTACCAAAAAAAAACGTGCATTGATAATAAAAAGCATTTTCAACTCACCTTCTCCAGCGACGCTCTGTGCGGCCTCTGCTCTCTGCAGCTTCCTGGCCTGCTCATTATGGCATGCATATTCATGTAAGCAGCCAGAACCGACCCGGAAGTAGCTGCAGAGGTGAGAGACAGCGGGACCCGGACGCTGCAGAGCTGGAGACTTCAGCACCATGGACAGCAGGAACGGGACAGGTGAGGATACGTCCATATGCAATCATGGAGTACGGATCACGTATCACAGATTGCACACGGACAACCCACATGTGCTGTGATTCACGGCACAAGGAGAAACACATGCGTTTTTTACACGTCAGTGAAAAACGTCTGTGTCTTTCACCGACGTGTGAAACAGGCCTAAAAGAGATATCTGGTCTTTTGCGCTGTATTAAACAAGAACAAGCATGTCTAGTTGGAAATGTGGCCGGAAGCGTGACCCATTCTCGTCAGCTATACCAGAGAATCCTAAGGCGGGCTTTACACGTTGCGACATCGGTAACAATATATCATCGGGGTCACGTCGTTAGTGACGCACATCCGGCTCCGTTAGCGACATCGCAGTGTGTAAACCCTAGGAGCGACGATCACCGGTCGCAAAAACGGCAAAAATCGTCGCTCCTTTTTATAATATCACTGCTGCCGGTACGATGTTGTTCCTAGTTCCTGCAGCACCACACATCGCTGTGTGTGAAGCCGCAGGAACGACAAACATCTCCTTACCTGTGTGTCGCCAGCAATGCGGAAGAAAGAAGGTGGGCGGGATGTTATGTCCCGCTCATCTCCGCCCCTCCGCTTCTATTGGCCGGCCGCTTAGTGACGTCGCGGGGACGCTGAACGCACCTCCCCCTTGAAGGAGAAATTGTTCAGCGGTCACAGCGACGTCGCCGACCAGGTATTTGCGTATGAAGCTGCCGTAGCGATAATGTACGCTACGGCAGCAATCACCACATATCGCATGTGTGACGGGGGCGGTTGCTATCGCGCTCGACATCACTAGCATTTGCTAGCTATGTCACAGCGTGTAAAGTACCCCTTACAGCGTGTGGTATGTACAATGTAAGGATTGCAAAGTCTGCAGTTATATACAGTGACTGTGGATTATTAGCAATAGACTGGACAGCGCCTTTGAAATACCCCAGAAATGTACAGATTGAATTACATCTTAATGCTACATTCTGTTTGAAATGGTGTCCGATTTTAAGACAATCTAGCCTATGTTTACACCTTCTATTAATTAGTTTACTTTGTGCCAGAAAGCTGCACTTTGGTGCATTTTGTTTTGTAGAGTGTGTTGCATGTTATACCATGCCCCTTTTCACTGAGGTTCACTCCTCTTAGTGGGACAAGCCATAAAACGTCTTTGAACCACAACATAAATATGAATAAAGTCATGAAAGCACAGTTTTTTTGCACAAATTTCACAAGAATCCTAGTGAATTTAGCTTGATAAATATGCCCTATAGCAGAGGTCCCCAACATTCAGCTCTGAGTGAGGTTCGCGAGCCACATTCAGCTGTGAGCGACCCTCGCAAGCCACATTCAGCTCTGAGCGAGGTTTTCGAGCCACATTCAGCTCTGAGCGGGGTTCGTGAGCCATATTCAGCTCTGAGCGAGGTTCGCGAGCCACATTCAGCTTTGAGCGAGGTTTGCAAGCCATATTCTGCTCTGAGCAAGGTTTGCGAGCCACATTCAGCTTTGAGCGAGGTTTGCAAGCCATATTCAGCTCTGAGCAAGGTTCGCGAGGCATATTCAGCTCTGAGTGAGGTTCGCGAGCCACATTCAGCTCTGAGTGACCCTCGCGAGCCACATTCAGCTCTGAGTGACCCTCGCGAGCAACATTCAGCTCTGAGCGGGGTTTGTGAGCCACATTCAGCTCTGAGCGAGGTTCGCGAGCAACATTCAGCTCTGAGCAGGGTTCGCGAGCCACATTCAGCTCTGAGCAGGGTTCGCGAGCCACATTCAGCTCTGAGCAGGGTTCGTGAGCCACATTCAGCTCTGAGCAGGGTTCGCGAGCCACATTCAGCTCTGAGCAAGGTTTACAAGCCATATTCAGCTCTGAGCGGGGTTCGTAAGCCACATTCAGCTCTGAGCGACCCTCGCGAGCCATATTCAGCTCTGAGCGACCCTCGCGAGCCATATTCAGCTCTGAGCGGGGTTCGTGAGTCACATTCAGCTCTGAGTGGGGTTCGGGAGCCATATTCTGCTCTGAGCAAGGTTTGCGAGCCACATTCAGCTCTGAGTGGGGTTCATGAGCCACATTCAGCTCTGAGTGGGGTTCGCGAGCCACATTCAGCTCTGAGCAGGGTTCGCGAGCCATATTCAGCTCTAGGCAAGGTTTGCAAGCCACATTCATCTCTCATCGATGTTCGCGAGCCACATCCAGTGCTGAACAAGGATCGCGAGCCACATGCAGCTCTGAGCGACGCTTGCGAGCCATGTCCAGCTCTGAATGAATCTCGCGAGCCACATCCAGCTCTGAGTGACTTTTGCAAGCCACATTCAGCTCCAGTACCTCACAGTAATGACAGCTAGAGCCACTATTACCGGTATAATGACACCCAAAGCTTTTCCACAGAAATTTCATTGAAACGCTATATCAAGATCCAGGGGTACCGACCTTACCCCTAATCAGACCTGCTCTTCTAAGTACAGTTATTCACAAAAGTCACCATTTTGAGACCTCTGCTTCAAAACTGGGTGCTGTTTCATAGATGTTTATACACCAAGCTGGAATACAGCCTCGAGCCACACATCACAGGCACGCCAGCCACATGTGGCTCCGAGGTACAGGTTGGGGACTCCTGCTCTATAGCATTAAACAGTGGACAAAAAAAAAAATTAAAACAATAATGCATACCTAAAATCAGACATACTACCACCAATGTACGGATTTTGGTACCGCACCGCTCGCTATTCTGTAAAAGGGGTGAATTAATACAACACATTGTCCACTTCAAAGGCCCCGCAGAAATCTATGGCGCGGCTGCAGGCTACACATGCTTGTGAATGAGCTAGCCGTACTTATGTGGTGCCCGTAGAATGATATACGAGTTTGGCAGGATTATATGTGGGTAATTACATGCTTTATGTGGAGTAATGACAGGGCTATGTGTGGATAATTGCAGGCTTCTGCAGCACAGAGCTGTAGTAAGTGTAATGGGTAACAATCACTTTGCATTCGCTCATTCATTGTAGCGGGTTGCAATGATCATTTACAAATCGCTGTCTGCACTTTACAAAGGAGCCAGACTGTGCTTATCTAGTGCTATACGCTATAACTCCTGCACCGGAATATCACTCACATTTCAATGTAACCACCTCCCAAAATACTACTCTGCACAAAATTTTGGCACCTCACAAAAATAACTCTGTTTTGGGTGAACAGGAATGCAGCCCAAGCTATGTATAGTTTATATGCGGGTTGGAGGGGTCATAAAACAAGTATATAGATACTATAAAGGGACACGTGATTGTCTTTAGTTATTATGCATTTTCAATATTGTAAAGGCTCCTTATTACCAATGAACTAGAAGGAGCAATGACGGGTGAGAAGAGAAGAAAGCAACGGCGACTGCAGCGCACCGGAGCGTGGAGAATGGGGGAGATAATGGATTCAATAGATAAAAAGAGCTGCAAATCACGCCACCAAAGGGCTATCATGTGAGGTCACATTGCGATGAATGCCAGTGGGGTCGAATTGGGACCTACCACCTACTACCACGGAAATAACATGACACCTGTCTGCAATTTGGCTATTTTTTTGTACAACCAAATTGCCACGTTGAAACAGATGCCTGACAGCAAATCGCAAACTAGTTGCGCAAATGTTTTTGGTGATATCTAAAAATGTAAAACCAAAGACCAGGTTTGGTTAGGTCATGGGCACACCTGTGAAGTGAAGACCATTTCCGGTGACTACCTCTTGAAGATCATCAAGAGAATGTCAAGAGTGTGCAAAGCAGTAATCACAGCAAAAGGTGGCTACTGTGAAGAACCTAGAATATAACACAGATTTTCAGTTGTTTCACACTTTTTTGTTAAGTTTTTCATGCCACATGTGTTAATTTATAGTTTTGATGCCTTCAATGTGAATCTACAATTTTCAGTAATGAAAACAAAGAAAACTCTTTGAATGAGAAGGTGTGTCCAAACCTTTGGTCTGTACTGTATATATATATATATATATATTTTTATATATATATATATATATATATATATATATATATATATATATATACACACACACATTACATATATATATATATATATATATATATATATATACACTGTATAAATATATATCTAATTTATAAAGCTGAATGTGTGTATGTGTGTATATGTGTGTGTGTGTGTGTGTGTGTGTGTGTGTGTGTGTGTGTGTGTGTGTGTGTGTATGTCCGGGATTGGCATCTGCACTGTTGCAGCTGCAGCCATAAAATTTTGCACACTCACACTTCTGGACCCCGAGAGAGTCATATTCTATGTTTTGAGAGGAAATTTTAACCCTGCGCTTTACAGTTATTCACCAAAAAACCTGCCTTCATTAAAGCGAATGGAGCTGGGAGCAACAGTGCAGCCAAAACGTCAGAAGAATGCGCAGCCACGCCCTTATATGGAATGTTGGCCTGTCACAATGCAGCCAGGGAAAGAGGCAGACACAGACAGGGAAAGAAGCAGAGACAGACAGGCTAAGAAACAGACATAGACAGGGTAAGAGACAGACAGGGAAAGAGAGTGACAGGGTAAGAGACAGACACAGACAGGTAAAGAGACAGACACAGACAAAGACAGAGACAGACACAGGAAAACAGACAGACAGGGAAAGAGAGGCAAAGAGACAGACAGGGTAAGAGACAAACAAAGACAGGTAAAGAGACAGACAAAGAGACAGACACAGGGAAAGAGACAGAGGGAAAGAGACCACAGGGAAAGAGACAGAGGGAAAGAGACAGACAGGGAAAGAGAGGGAAAGAGACACACACAGGGAAAGAGACAGACAGGGAAAGTGACAGAGATAGATAGACAGACAGGGAAAGAGATAGATAGACAGACAGGTAAAGAGATTGAGACAGACGGAGAAAGAGACAGAGACAGTCAGAGACAGACAGGGAAAGAGACAGACAGACAAAGAGATAGAGAGAGAGACAGAGAGATATATACAGAGGGGGAGACAGACATTATAATTACATTTATATATGTTTGTTTTGTGGTGTTTGTGTGCAGAATACATTTTTGTTAATACATTCTATTTTGTTAACAGCAGTTATTAACCCGGGCGAAGCCGGGTAGTACAGCTAGTCTAATATATAAAGCTGAATGTGTGTATGTGTGTATGTCCGGGATTGGCATCTGCACCGTCGCAGCTACTGCCACAAAATTTTGCACACTCACACTTCTGGACCCCGAGAGCGTCATAGGCTATGTTTTGAGGGGAAATTTTAAACCTGCTCTTTACAGTTATTCACAAAAAAAACTGCCTCCATTAAAGCGAATGGAGCTGGGAGCTACAGTGCAGCCAGAACGTCAGAAGAATGCGCAGCCACGCCCCTATATGGAATGTTGGCGTGTCACAATGCAGCCAGGGAAAGAGACAAGACACAGACAGGGTAAGAAACAGACATAGACAGGGTAAGAGACAGACACAAAGAGACAGACACAGACAAAGAGACAGACTGACAGGGAAAGAGACAGACAGGGAAAGAGACAGACAGGTTAAGAGACAGACACAGACAAAGAGACAGACAGACACAGGGAAACAGACAGACAGGGAACGAGAGGGAAAGAGCCAGACAGAGAAAGAGAGGGAAAGAGAGACACAGGGAAAGAGACAGATAGGGAAAGTGACAGAGATAGACAGACAAGGAAAGAGATAGATAGACAGACAGAGCAAGAGATTGAGACAGACAGAGAAAGAGACAGAGACAGTCAGAGACAGACAGGGAAAGAGACAGACAGACAAAGATAGAGAGACAGAGAGATATATACAGAGGGGGAGACAGAAAGAGAATGGGAAAGAAACAGAGAGACAGTTACTATCCCGGGCGTTAATATATTCTATTTATACATTTTATCCCGGGAATGTTAATACATTCTATTTTGTTAACAGCAGTTATTAACCCGGGCGAAGCCCTTATATGGAATGTTGGCGTGTCACAATGCAGCCAGGGAAAGAGACAGACGCAGACAGGGAAAGAGGCAGACACAGACAGGGTGTAAGAAACAGACATAGACAGGGTAAGAGACAGACGCAAAGAGACAGACACAGACAAAGAGACAGACTGACAGGGAAAGAGACAGACAGGGAATGAGAGGGAAAGAGAGAGACAGGTTAAGAGACAGACACAGACAGGTAAAGAGACAGACACAGACAAAGAGACAGAGACAGACACAGGGAAACAGACAGACAAGGAAAGAGAGGGAAAAAGACAGACAGGGTAAGAGACAGACAAAGACAGGTAAAGAGACAGACAAAGACAGAGGGAAAGAGACAGACACAGGGAAAGAGAGGGAAAGAGACAGACAGGGAAAGAAACAGACAGCGAAAGTGACAGAGATACAGTTAGGTCCAGAAATATTTGGACAGTGACACAATTTTCGCGAGTTGGGCTCTGCATGCCACCACATTGGATTTGAAATGAAATCTCTACAACAGAATTCAAGTGCAAATTGTAACGTTTAATTTGAAGGTTTGAACAAAAATATCTGATAGAAATTGTAGGAATTGTACACATTTCTTTACAAACACTCCACATTTTAGGAGGTCAAAAGTAATTGGACAAATAAACCAAACCCAAACAAAATATTTTTATTTTCAATATTTTGTTGCGAATCCTTTGGAGGCAATCACTGCCTTAAGTCTGGAACCCATAGACATCACCAAACGCTGGGTTTCCTCCTTCTTAATGCTTTGCCAGGCCTTTACAGCCGCAGCCTTCAGGTCTTGCTTGTTTGTGGGTCTTTCCGTCTTAAGTCTGGATTTGAGCAAGTGAAATGCATGCTCAATTGGGTTAAGATCTGGTGATTGACTTGGCCATTGCAGAATGTTCCACTTTTTTGCACTCATGAACTCCTGGGTAGCTTTGGCTGTATGCTTGGGGTCATTGTCCATCTGTACTATGAAGCGCCGTCCGATCAACTTTGCGGCATTTGGCTGAATCTGGGCTGAAAGTATATCCCGGTACACTTCAGAATTCATCCGGCTACTCTTGTCTGCTGTTATGTCATCAATAAACACAAGTGACCCAGTGCCATTGAAAGCCATGCATGCCCATGCCATCACGTTGCCTCCACCATGTTTTACAGAGGATGTGGTGTGCCTTGGATCATGTGCCGTTCCCTTTCTTCTCCAAACTTTTTTCTTCCCATCATTCTGGTACAGGTTGATCTTGGTCTCATCTGTCCATAGAATACTTTTCCAGAACTGAGCTGGCTTCATGAGGTGTTTTTCAGCAAATGTAACTCTGGCCTGTCTATTTTTGGAATTGATGAATGGTTTGCATCTAGATGTGAACCCTTTGTATTTACTTTCATGGAGTCTTCTCTTTACAGTTGACTTAGAGACAGATACATCTACTTCACTGAGAGTGTTCTGGACTTCAGTTGATGTTGTGAACGGGTTCTTCTTCACCAAAGAAAGTATGCGGCGATCATCCACCACTGTTGTCATCCGTGGACGCCCAGGCCTTTTTGAGTTCCCAAGCTCACCAGTCAATTCCTTTTTTCTCAGAATGTACCCGACTGTTGATTTTGCTACTCCAAGCATGTCTGCTATCTCTCTGATGGATTTTTTCTTTTTTTTCAGCCTCAGGATGTTCTGCTTCACCTCAATTGAGAGTTCCTTAGACTGCATGTTGTCTGGTCACAGCAACAGCTTCCAAATGCAAAACCACACACCTGTAATCAACCCCAGATCTTTTAACTTCTTCATTGATTACAGGTTAACGAGGGAGACGCCTTCAGAGTTAATGGCAGCCCTTAGAGTCCCTTGTCCAATTACTTTTGGTCCCTTGAAAAAGAGGAGGCTATGCATTACAGAGCTATGATTCCTAAACCCTTTCTCCGATTTGGATGTGAAAACTCTCATATTGCAGCTGGGAGTGTGCACTTTCAGCCCATATTATATATAGAATTGTATTTCTGAACATGTTTTTGTAAACAGCTAAAATAACAAAACTTGTGTCACTGTCCAAATATTTCTGGACCTAACTGTAGATAGACAGACAGGGAAAGAGATTGAGACAGACGGAGAAAGAGACAGAAACAGTCAGAGACAGACAGGGAAAGATACAGGCAGACAAAGAGATAGAGAGACAGAGAGATATATACAGAGGGGGAGACAGACAGAGAACGGGAGAGAAACAGAGATACAGTTACTATCCCGGGCAGCGGATATTGTGTGCAGAATTAATTTTTGTTAATACATTCTATTTTGTTAACAACAGTTATTAACGCGGACGAAGCCGTGTAGTACAGCTAGTTGATTATAAATGACATGGTAGCCTATTAATTTACAGAGCTGCCTTCACAATTTTATTGGATGTGGTGGGATCAGCAAAATTCTTTACACTTATCTTACATATTAGTTGAGGTTTTATAATTTCTCCACATCTGATTTCTTTACAGTCTCTAATATAAAACTTCACTTTCCAGGATTCAACCAACCAGACCCAATTCTAGACAGTGAGAGCAATCAATCATTTTTCAACTGGGTAACACGGTACCAAAACCTTTTTCTTTTAACCAATTCTAGACAGAAACAGGTAAACGCACGGAACGTGTGCTCAGCAGTCTGCAGATTGAGTTTTGCCACAATCCCCATCAATCAATGAATGTCTGTTGCCTACCTGTTTCTGACACAGCTGGTATTGTTTGGCCTGACCCCCACATACAGTGTTATCCAATCCTGCAACCGTCTGGAGTCTGTGGGAGACAACACACATCTTTAAATCACAAAAATAAGCAGCCTATGAAAAACTTAGTGTAATCGTGCATTCTGTATTATAACAGTGGGTTCTTCTGAATACAAGATACCGATATCAGTGTTGTCAAGACCCCTCATCTGCTGCGAGTGTGAGCCGAGCGTCATCTGCTGCGAGCGTGAGCCGAGAGTCATCTGCTGCGAGCGTGAGCTGAGCGTCATCTGCTGCGAGTGTGAGCCGAGCGTCATCTGCTGCGAGCGTGAGCTGAGCGTCATCTGCTGCGAGCGTGAGCTGAGCGTCATCTGCTGCGAGAGTGAGCCGAGCGTCATCTGCTGCGAGCGTGAGCTGAGCGTCATCTGCTGCGAGCGTGAGCTGAGCGTCATCTGCTGCGAGCATGAGCTGAGCGTCATCTGCTGCGAGCATGAGCTGAGCGTCATCTGCTGCGAGCGCGAGCCGAGTGTCATCTGCTGCGAGCGCGAGCCGAGTGTCATCTGCTGCGAGCGCGAGCCGAGTGTCATCTGCTGCGAGCGCGAGCCGAGTGTCATCTGCTGCGAGCGCGAGCCGAGTGTCATCTGCTGCGAGCGCGAGCCGAGTGTCATCTGCTGCGAGCGTGAGCCGAGTGTCATCTGCTGCGAGCGTGAGCAGAGTGTCATCTGCTGCGAGCGTGAGCAGAGTGTCATCTACTGCGAGCGTGAGCAGAGTGTCATCTACTGCGAGCGTGAGCAGAGTGTCATCTACTGCGAGCGTGAGCAGAGTGTCATCTGCTGCGAGTGTGAGCCGAGCGTCATCTGCTGCGAGCGTGCGCCGAGCGTCATCTGCTGCGAGCGTGAGCCGAGCGTCATCTGCTGCGAGCGTGAGCCGAGCGTCATCTACTGCGAGCGTGAGCCGAGCGTCATCTGCTGCGAGCGTGAACCGAGCGTCATCTGCTACGAACGTGAGCTGAGCGTCATCTGTTGGGAGCGTGAGCCGAGCGTCATTTGCTGCGAGCGTGAGCCGAGTGTCACCTGCTGCGAGCGTGAGCCGAGCGTCATCTGCTGCGAGCATGAGCCGAGCGTCATCTGCTACGAGCGTGAGCCGAGCGTCATCTGCTACGAGCGTGAGCTGAGCGTCATCTGTTGGGAGCGTGAGCCGAGCGTCATTTGCTGTGAGCGTGAGCCGAGTGTCACCTGCTGCGAGCGTGAGCCGAGCGTCATTTGCTGGAGCGTGAGCCGAGCGTCATCTGCTGCGAGCGTGAGCCGAGCGTCATCTGCTGCGAGCGTGAGCCAAGTGTCATCTGCTGCGAGCATGAGCCGAGTGTCATCTGCTGCGAGCGTGAGCCGGGTGTCATCTGCTGCGAGCGTGAGTCGAGGGTCATCTGCTG
>NC_134360.1:256029791-256099791 GCF_048569485.1 Anomaloglossus baeobatrachus
CGCCCCCGTCGTTTGTGCGTCACGGGCAAATCGCTGCCCGTGGCGCACAATATCACTATTAGGAGTCACACATACTTACCTTCCTAATGACATCGCTGTAGCCGGCGTACAATCTCTTCTTTAAGGGGGAGATTCATGCGGCGTCACAGCGACGTCACACAGCGGGCAACCAATAGAAGCGGAGGGGCGGAGAGCAGCCGAATTAACGACACGCCCACCTCGTTGCCACAGGACGCAGGAACGCTGTTGTTTGTCGTTCCCAGGGTGTCACACGTAGCGATGTGTGCTGCCTCAGGAACAACGAACAACCTGCATCTAAAATCAGCAACGATATTTGGAAAATGAACGACGTGTCAACGATCAACGACTAGGTGAGTATTTGTGATCGTTAGCGGTGGCTCGTAGGTGTCACATGCAACGACGTCGCTAACGAGGCCGGATGTGCGTCATGAATTTTGTGTCCCCAGCGATATCTCGTTGCGTGTAAAGTGGCCTTTAGATGAGTTATACACAGGGTTTGGCGAGTTATGTTGATAATTCAGAACGCGATATGACAATATTTGAATAAATGTTGAAAACAAAATACATCCCCTGAAAATAAGTCCTAGCCCATTTTTTAGACAAAAAAATAATATTAGACCTTGTCTTATCTTCAGAGAAACAGGGGTATAACCTTTGTATTAGTTGCGATCACCTACCTCTGACGTAAGCAGTGCCTTTCTCGAGACATTACGCCACCGCCGCAGGTTCGAGAGCACGTGGACCATGAGCTCCATTCTCCCCACCATTCGGTCACATCTTCATCCCACACCTCACTGCTGTCCTGACAAGACCAGAGAACGTCAGCAAAGAGAACAGCGGGCCACACTAGAATAATAGGCATTGTTCATTACTGTGACGTCATTTATACTGAAAAGTGCAAGATCAGTGATGACGAATGCAAATACCAACAAAAAACAATAAAAACCTTTACAAACTTTGCCATGAAGAGCTATATTGTGAAATATATGCATTTTTATTAGTGTTCTTTTATAGTCTTCATCTTTTAAAAGAACATTCTCATTTTACAGCAGATCCCATTTCACTCGCTTCAGCAGTTACCTGATTAGGCCGTACTTCACTCTGCTCACTTCTGCGGTATTTTAATATTAAAAAAAAGTAATGAAAAGAATACAAAGTAGCACGTTTTTTAAAAAGAACCTATCACCAGATTTGTCCCCAATAACCTGCGGCCACCACCAGTGATCCCCTATATACAGCATTCCAGAACACTGTATATAAAAGCCCAGACCGGTCTGTAGAAAATAAAAATCACTTTTATAATACTCACCTGTGGGGCGGTCCAGTCAGATGGGAGTCGTTGCTCTCCGGTCCGGTGCCTCCTCTCTCCGGTCCGGTGCCTCCTCTCTCCGGTCCGTGTGCATGACGACTCCTATGTCATCCACATCGGCCAGCATTGAGGTCCTGCGCAGGCGCACTATGTTCTGTCCTGCTCAGGGCAGATCAAAGTATTGTAGTGCACATGCGCGGGCGGTCTGTAACCTTTAACCCACGCATTACACTACCTTGATCTGCCCTCAGCAGATGGGCGGCATAAAGCTACACGTTTCAGACACCGCTGCATCTTTTCTCAAAGCTAACTTGCCTTCGTAAAAGCGAGTCCATATAAATGACCCCAATGTGCACCCAATGTTGTGAAAACCATATGATTCAACATGATCCGGCATCATGTGTGAAAAGAAAATCAAACACCCTAGATCTGTCACGCTACGTACGGGGAAGTACCAAGCGAATGGCGAAACGGGAGAGAAACCCTCTATCTAGGGAAAGGGAAGATGGTGACCCCTGACCAAACCTATTGCTGGTCCCTGGGGTCCCTCACCACGTTAGATCGGCTTGGCGCTTAGGTGCGGAACCTAATACCTGTCCCTAGATATCCCTAGTGCTGGGCCCTAAACAGGGAACGGGTGGGATGAGCTCTTCATCAACCCCACTAACCACTAAAGACGACACAAGGAGGACACAAGGGAAATGCATGAACTACTTATCCACAGATGACTCCGGTAGAAGTTCAGCAAAGTTTTCTGCAACAATATTACAGAGGAGTACAAGCCACCTGCTTCCAACCAAGGCTTAAATGGACTGAAAATATCACCAGCACCAGTCCAAAGGTACCGTCACACTAAGTAACATCGCTAGCAACATCGCTGCTGAGGCACGACTTGCTAGCGATGTTGCTGTGTGTGACATCCAGCAACAACCTGGCCCCTGCTGTGAGGTCGCCGGTT
The DNA here is from genome assembly GCF_048569485.1 of Anomaloglossus baeobatrachus. Classification (NCBI taxonomy): domain Eukaryota; kingdom Metazoa; phylum Chordata; class Amphibia; order Anura; family Aromobatidae; genus Anomaloglossus; species Anomaloglossus baeobatrachus. The sequence goes on from NC_134360.1 coordinate 256,032,080, forward strand.
GTTGCTGAATGTCCTGGCCCCTGCTGTGAGGTCGCCGGTTGTTGCTGAATGTCCTGGCCCCTGCTGTGAGGTCGCCGGTTGTTGCTGAATGTCCTGGACCATTTTTTAGTTGTTGCTGTCCCTCTGTGAAGAGCACATCGCTGTGTGTGACAGCGACAGAGCAACAACTGAATGTGCAGGCAGCAGGAGCCGGCTTCTGCGGAGGCTGGTAACCACAGTAAACATCGGGTAACCAAGAAGCCCTTCCCTTGGTTACCCGATATTTACCTTCGTTACCAGTGTCCGCCGCTCTCAGCTGTCAGTGCCGGCTCCTGCTCCTTGCACACATAGCCAGACTACACATTGGGTAATTAACCCGATGTGTACTGTGGCTAGGAGTGCAGGGAGCCAGCTCTAAGTGGTGTGCGCTGGTAACCAAGGAAAATATCTGGTTGGTTACCCGATATTTACCTTAGTTACCAAGCGCAGCATGCTTCCACGTGTAGCGACCCTCCAGCGATCCCTGCCAGGTCAGGTTGCTGGTGGGATCGCTGGAGCGTCGCAGTGTGACATCTCAGCAGCGACCTCCTAGCAACTTACCAGCGATCCCTATCAGGTTGTATCGTTGTTGGGATCGCTGGTAAGTTGTTTAGTGTGACTGGGCCTTAAGGAAGGAAGGGGTATATAAGCACCAAGGGAATCCTGATGATCAGCAGCTGGGAGGAAGGCGAGCTCCTGCTGAGTCCAAAAGGGGAGAGATGAAAGCTTTCTATTACAATGAATACTGACAGCAGGAACAATGGAAAGTCAGGAGCATTCTGTGCAGCCAAAGGCTGTGACCTTCTATGGCCAGAAACCACAAGACTGACTGTTACATGTGACTCACCAATGACAAGATCACGGAAAAACAAGTTATAGCGCAACATCATTGATCATCTGATTGTTACGAGGTCAGTTTGAATTTCTTTGCTTTGGATTTTAACTTTTGAATAAAGACTTGGAATTTTATTTCGAATTTTAAGCTGGGTTTTCCCTTTTGGATCCTTTACACTGTCTCTGCTTCAGGTGAGCTGGCGATTCCATCTTTTTTGTTAGTGCCAGACATAGGTTGTGACACAGGATAGTTGAATCCCCAACAGTATTTCCTGCTTGGGCACCGGACCTCGTGAAGTCAGCAATTCCCACAGAAAACACAACAGAGATCACATGGAAATATTAATTCATACTTATAACACATAAATACCATGTCCTTCCATACTAATTTCCAAAATGTCAGCCATTGGAAATATTTACTTTTCAATTTGAATACCGTATTTTTCGTTTTATAAGACGCACTGGATTATAAGACGCACCCCAAATTTAGGAGGAAACTAGGAAAAAATATTTTTTAATGTTAAAATGAGGGTCCGTCTTATAATCCTAGTGCGTCTTATATTATCTCTCCAGGGGGAGCAGTTCAGGAAGGTCACAGGAGGCCGGGTGGGCCACGCTGCGGGCTCGGAAGAGGGGATGTCGCGGTTCAGTAGGGTCAATGGACAGAAGGTCGGCGATACTGCGGGCTCGGGGGTATCATGGCGGCAGGCGCCACTGATCTGCCGGCAGACTGCGGGCTCCATTGAATAGCCAGCAGTTGACATGATGGACTTCAAGAAACTGGCCGCGGAGGCGGCGCCTGCACAGATTGGCCTCCGCGGTCATTTTCTTTAAGTCCATTGCGTCAACCATCGGCGGTTCAATGGAGCCCACAGTCCGCTGGCAGATCAATGGCACACACTGGCAGATCAATGGCACCCACTGTGACACCCCCGAGTCTGCAGTATCGCCGACGCTCTGTCCTGTGACCCTCCTGAGCCGCTTCACTGCAATGACACCCCCTCCTCTGAGTCCCCAGTATCGCCGACCCTGCCTCCTATAACCCCGCTCCATCACCGCCGACCCGGTAAGCCATATCCGCATTATAAGACGCACACCCATTTAACCCCCAGTTTTGGGTGAAAAAAGTGTCTTATAATCTGGATAATACAGTATATCCAATCCATTGTTCCTCAATGATGTTTAATAAACTTTACCACAAACCTATACAGCATACTTCAAAGAGAGAGAAGCTGTCGTCAAACACCTTCACGTGTTTGTGCAGCTGTAGCGTAGTCCGCGGCGGCAGCCATGGGCGAGGTGCTCGCTTCCCAGGCCCCAGCACGCTACAGAAAGATGGAGGTCCTGTGTGTGTGTATATGTGTGCGTGTATATATATATATATATATATATATATATATATATATATATATATATATGTGTATGTGTGTGTGTGTGTGTGTATGGTGTGTGTGTGTGTGTGTGTGTATGGTGTGTGTGTGTGTGTGTGTGTGTGTGTGTGTGTGTGTGTGTATGGTGTGTGTGTGTGTGTGTGTGTATGGTGTGTGTGTGTGTGTGTGTGTATGGTGTGTGTGTGTGTGTGTGTGTGTGTGTGTATATGTGTGCGTGTATATATATATATATATATATATATATATATATATATATATATATATATATATGTGTGTGTGTGTGTGTGTGTATGGTGTGTGTGTGTGTGTGTGTGTGTGTGTGTGTGTGTGTGTATGGTGTGTGTGTGTGTGTGTGTGTATGGTGTGTGTGTGTGTGTGTGTGTGTGTGTGTGTGTGTGTTTGGCACTGCTGCTGCTGTGGATAACTTCAAGTTCATCCCTGCCGAGCTCTGTGACCCGCCAGACCCCCTTATACCCAAGATGAGGAAGCCAGACAAGTTTGTAAAAACAGGGTCCTTTATACCGAAGAATAAACTTATGTAGAAACAGGGACATGCACAATGGTTCAGGACCACGGCACAATACTTATGAACCTTTCAGATGAACACCGCGACAACATGGGTGACTCCATTCTTTAAGAAACTAACATAGGGGAGCTCGTGCTAGCTACCACCCTACTAAACGCACCGCTGGTCTGACTGAATCCACCTCCTCTTCAAGTCTGGTCCCCAGAGTCTAGTAAACAATTGCTGCATTACAGCTATTTCAGTCACAAACTACCCCCACTCGCTGCTTAAGAAAACTGCTGCCCCTGTAGGATCCTTGCTGAAGCTTGCTCCCTTGTCCTTGTCACACACACCTGAAGTTTTTCTCCTTCTTCTGAGGGTGGTCTCCCTTCTTTGCTCTCCAACAACCCTGAACCAGGAACTGACTAACACTGTCTCTGTCAATCCTCCCTCTCCCTGACTGACTACGTATTAACCCTGTCCTTTCCAAACAAGAATCCATATCTGAGTAAAAGGGAAGACAGTGACCTCTTGTGGCCAGGGGTTAGCACTGCAGCTCACAGGAAAATTAACACTTGCTACCACAGGAAAACATTACAAAAAATACAATCATTACACAAAGAGGATTGGTGTCTTCAAGGAAAATGTGACAGCCTGTCCATCTCCTTACACAGCAGCTCTCTTTTGTTCTTGAGCTGACACTTGTTGTGGACAGTCACGGCAACATGCCAGGAGCGAGAGTTGCAGAAGCAACCACCTGATGTCAAGGAATCCTTCACATTCTAATGTAATTAATAATAATATTTATTCACTTATATAGCGCCATTAATTCCTCAGCCCTTTACATACATTAGCATCACTGTCCCCATTGGGGCTCACAATCTAAAGTCCCTATCTGTATATCTTTGGAGTGTGGGAGGGAATCAGAGAACCCAGGGAAAACCCACGCAGACATGGGGACAATATACAAACTCTGTGCAAATGTTGTTCTTGGTGGGATTTGAACCCAGGACCCCAGCGCAGCAAGACTGCAGTGCTAACCACTGAGCCACCACAAGACTGCAGTGCTAACCACTGAGCCACCACAAGACTGAAGTGCTAACCACTGAGACACATAAATATCTGATGGGTGCCAGATATAGGTGACCAAGCAAATATACCAAATGATGTGCAGGACTTATACTCACTGCAAATTGCCTGGAGGTACAGTTGCACATGCAATCATCTAATGACCAGGTATCAAACACATATTCTATTTTAATGAATAAGACAAGTGCATGATACCTGATGAGTGCCAGATAGTTGCCCCATTAATTGCTCCGTCTGATGTGTGCAGTGACTTTCCATTGGGCACAACAGAATAGTGCTATGCATCCTCTATGACCCCCCAGCTGTCTAGGGCCCCGGCATTTGCCTGGGTGTGTCGGGTGCTGACGCCGGCCCTGTATATGAGCAACAGTTTATCTCCCACTTGAAGTTACATGTTCATTTCACAGGGGGATAGACCTACCCTTTGCAGCACCTATATCTTGGGCCTTGAACATTAAGAGACCCCAGTACCATCTTATAACGTATCTCTGCTCAAGCGTTACAATGCAAAATATAAAATTAGGACACTAAAGAACTTAATCCATAATGTTCTCCTCACTCAATATGTTATTTTTTATGCCATGTTCCTGATTCCTCCCCCCCCCATGCCTAGGTAAAACCGACGCAGACGGCCGATGTAGACAAGGGTCAATTGATTGCAACAGTGGAACGTTCCATGTAAGGAGTAAGAATTCCACCAGCAGCATCATCTTTAGAGCGATCTTTACTTTGTGCCACATATTGATCCAGTTGCTATAGACCCCTATATGGGTCGATATACGCTGTCTATCAATTCTCCCGTCATTTTATTCATGAGGCTTGAACTTGATACTTTTCACTTTAGGATCACAATGCAACTTCATAACCCAAGCTGTAACAAACCATGGATGGAGACCCTCATATAGACCCCACCCAACCTATAGCTCTTTTCTTCGGCTGCTTTCATGGTGGTAAGGAACTGAGACATCCATAAGACATGCCAAGAATTTAGAAAACAATTAGAGGGGGCCGAGTGCGGAATAAAAGACAGGATTCCCAGAAAGAGCATCATATTAGGATTCATTTTAGGGAAGGGAACTCTCCTAAGTGTGGGTCATCTGTCTCTCCCCTCTTCCCCCGCTACCCCCAGGCCTGGGGTGTTACAAGCTGTAAACCTCTCCTCCAGCAAAAGCGTTTGATCTCCTACTTAAAAGGGACGCCGGCAGAGATGGAGGGTCCACCCCTTCAGTGCTGGAGGGGCAAGAGCAGAAGGAAAGGATTAAGAAGATGGTGTGAAGTGATAGATGGGGGATGAGAAAAAACCTGAGAAAGATGCTTAGTAACTGCTGACAGATGAAGCACTGAGGCCACGGCTGGATCATGGGCGCCCCTTCTAAAATAATGAATATTTTGGGTTAACAAATGAGAAAGAGTTAATGTGTGCATCGTTAGTGCACAGAGGGGGGGTCTGCAAAAATAGTCACGTGACTTCTATTCCAGGGGTAACCTGAGGTCTCACCATTCACAAGCCACTGACCTCGCAAATTCCATCATGATCTTACACGATATCCACAAATATAAGAATACGCATGAATATCGCGAGGATCAATGGCGCAAACCCTAAAGTCTCGCTGCCCCCGGCCAAGTGACTCGTTTTCTCTTTTAATGAATGTAATTGACATGATTTCTGAGGATAATAAGTATATACAGCACCGACGGTTTAGTGTTGTCATCTGAGGATAGAACCCCAATACTAACCGCTAGAAACAGGTGAAGTGTAACTCATCCGTATTAATGAAAAGCCAAATAAGATCCTTAAATACAGCTAAGGGCACGCTCACGAGAGCGTGTGACATCGGACGAGTGCAATGCGAGAAAATCCCACATTGCACTCAGACCAATGTTATTCAATGAGGGGGAGAAGATGGGCAGCTTTATTCCCATACAGATTCTGGATGAGAGAAAAGTCATAGCATGCTGCGATTGTCAACGAGAGACGTGTCACTCACACCCATACAAGTCTATGGGTGTGAGTGAAATATCGGACTGCACTCAGATGACACCAGAGTGCACTGCGATAATCACATCAGCTGACAATGGAGGAGATGGGGAGATTAACCCCTTCCGCTCCTCCGCAGCTGTGATCTGATCGCAGGATCACATCACAGTGGCATGACACTCAGCTCACGCTGGCAGCAGACTAGGAACCAAGGGTCAGTAGCATATCACATTCGATGCCATACGATCGTGTGAATCCAGCCTAAGGCTGAGTTCACATATCCAGTAATCATGTGAATAGATCCATTGGCAAAAACGTTCTGCAAACACAACTTTTTTGTCCGTTTTGAAAATACAAAATTTTGCAGGATCCGTTTTTTTTTTTTATTTTTAACATTGGGGTCTATGGAAAGCACATCAATTAACGAATTTCTAATTATCTTCCATTTGAAATGGATCGAGTAAGCAAAAAAAATGATCCTTTACAAATGAAAGAAAAACAGATGGCTAAATAGCAATCAGATAACGGATCGGTTTCCATAGACTCCGGTGTTAAAATAAAACGGATCCCGAGAAAATAAATATTTTCAAAATGGACAAAAAAATTGTGTTTGCAGAATTTTTTTCCCAATGGATCCATTCTAATGGATGATTACAGGACATGGGAACTCAGCCTAAGGCCTCCTTCACACATCCATGTCTCCGGTATGTATAACGACCGTTTTCACATGTACTGGAGACACGGACACACATAGACCCATTAAAATCAATGAGGCTGCAAACAAGTCTCCACATGCTCCACATGGTGACATTTCCGTTTTCTGCCAGCAGCATGGGTGTTACATGGACCGCACATTGATGTGTCCATGTGACACGTACCATAGAAAACACAGGTGACATAAAAATAAAGAATTGTTATACTTACCTGTCTCCGGCGCTGCTGTCTCTGCCTCTGCTGTTACTTCCGGTCCCGCTCATTATGCTCATGCATATTCACTGCACTCACCGCAGACCTGGAAGTAACAGCAGAGCCGTAGACAGGTAAGTATACCAGCTCATGCGGTCCGTGTGCTATCCGGATGTCACACTGATAGTACAGGGACCGCACACATGAAAATCTGCTGCTTTTAACAGTCCACGTAAAGTGGATGTGATTACATGAAAATTAAAAAAGTTATTTGCTGCATTTTTTTTTCTCTATAGTTTTTCTGCACAAAAAAAAAAGCAGCTTGAAATCTGCACCAAAAACACATTAACTAAAGGGGAAAGCGCAGCAAAAAAACACAGCAAAAACAAAATAATGAAAGATAACTTGTATTGTGTTTTGGTACAAACACCTGCATGAGGATAAAAAGCTGCAGAAAAAATGCATCATCTGCTCTTACAGGTGACCTATAAATTGGAGCGAGATCAGACCGCCATGCTTGGATTGACCCCAGGTCTACAATACGGGGTGTCATGGCGTCATATGCATCGGTCACGCTCGGGTCGGGAGATGCACAACCACTGCGAGCATGACAGTCCAATCTGGATTCGATTTATACGGTCGTCTGAATGGGGTCACATCACCGTGTGTCTCTCATCTGAGAAGATTGGCCGGTTCATCACACCGCGCAGAGTCTAATCTCAGTGTGAGCAGTGTAAGATCCAATTCTGGAGGTGGAAAGAAAAAAAAATCTTCCCTTTCTCTATATCATCATTCAGTGAATATCGGACCCCACTCAGATGTCATCTGAGTCCGTTCTGGTTGTGTTCCATGGACCCATAATATAGGACCATGTATTTCAATCCGGCAGAGCAGATCTGCGAGTCTTTCTTTCTTCAGCTGTTTTCAGCCTGTGGAAAAAATCTCAGCATGGTGTGTATGGTCGCATATATCGGATGAGACTTCCCATTACACGTCAATGGGTACAAGAAAAGAAACGGACGTCACACAAACCATCCATTAGCGTCCGTTTTTACGTATACATTACTATTGTGTAGCACAGAACACTGTAAATGGGAACCTGTCACTACTTTTTTGGCTATAAGCTGCGGCCACCACCTCCGGGCTCTTATATACTACATTCTAACATGCTGTATATAAGAGCCCGGGCCGGGGGTATAACATAAAAAACACTTCATAATACTTACCTAACGGTCGCGCGGTGGGCCTTATGTGCGTCTCCGTTGTTCGGTGCCGGAGCTGCCTCTTTTGTCCATCTTTGTGCTCCTTCTTCTCTAGCCGCGGTGCATGACGCGTCCGACGTCATCCACACTCGCCGGCATTCAGGTCCTGAGCAGGGCAGATTAAAGTATTGTAGTGCGCCTGCGCAGGAGCGGCGAGTGTGTATGACGTAGACGCATCATGCACCCAGACTTCAGAAAGAGGACGAAGATGGCTGAAAGAGGAGGCGCCGCCACCGGAGAACAGAGACGCCCATAAGGCCCACCGCACGACCGTTAGGTAATTATTATAAAGTGTTTTTTATGTTATACCCCCGGCCTGTGCTCTTATATACAGCATGTTAGAATCTATATATATAATTGCCTTATTCTGTCTGTCTGTCTGTCTGTCTGTCATGCTCCAAAATTGTGTCCTTACGGTGACACAAAGCTGATTGGCCGCTGGGCTCGCCATGGCCCCGCCCCCCCACACCGATTGGCCGCTCGCCCAGGCTGCGCCCCCACACGGATTGGCCAGCCGCTCGCCCAGGCTCCGCCCCCCCCACAGATTGGCCTCTCGCCCCGGCACCCTGCAGGCATTGGCAATTCGGCCACGCCCCGCCCCCCTCACGCAATGCACACTAGCTCTGGCCCCGCCCCCTCCCTCCCCCCGCGCATTCCCCGAACTGACACGGCTGTCACGGAGGTGAGTACTGTACTCCCCCCCACCCCCACCCCCTCCCCCCCCCCGGCCCCCGCTCGCACGGGAGTTGTGTGGATACGTTGGTAACCATGCTGGCATGGTTACAAGCGCATCAAGGTCCTGCTGCGGCGGAAGATCCACACGCACACACATAACAGCACACACACAAACATACACACACATCAGATCACACTCACTCTCTCACACACACACCTCACATCGCATCCACACACTCACAGCATCCGGCGTTATCGCTTGCTTCTCGGCCTCGATACTGTGCTGTTGTGACCTTCCAGGACCTGACGGAGGATCACATGGCCAGAGGCATGTGGTATCTCCGGATGTTGTGAGTGTGAGCGCGTATGTGCGATATCGTCAGTGTCTGAGTGTGTGTGTGTATGCGATCGGGTGTGTGTGAGTGTATGCGATCGGGTGTGTGTGAGTGGATGCGATCGGGTGTGTGTGAGTGGATGCGATCGGGTGTGTGTGAGTGGATGCGATCGGGTGTGTGTGAGTGGATGCGATCGGGTGTGTGAGTGTCGGCAGAGGAGCACGACGTGCTGGAGGAGGCTGGGAGCAGAGAGGCTGATCATGGGGAAGGCTGGGAGGGGGAGGCTGATGCTGGGGGAGACTGGGAGGGGAAGGCTGATGCTGAAGGAGGCTGGGAGGGGGAGGCTGGGAGGAAGGAGGCTGGGAGGAGAGAGGCTGATCCTGGGGAAGGCTGGGAAGGGGAGGCTGATGCTGAGGGAGGCTGGAAGGAGAGAGGCTGATGCTGGGGGAGGCTGGAAGGAGAGAGGCTGAGGCTGGGAGGAGAGAGGCTGATGCTGGGGAAGGCTGATGCTGAGGGAGGCTGGGAGGGGAAAGCTGATGCTGGGGAAGGCTGGGAGGACGGAGGCTGGGAGGAGAGAGGCTGATCCTGGGGAAGGCTGGGAGAGGGAGGCTGATGCTGGGGGAGGCTGGAAGGAGAGAGGCTGATGCTGGGGGAGGCTGGAAGAAGAGAGGCTGATGCTGGGGGAGGCTGATGCTGGGGGAGCCTGGGAGGAGAGAGGCTGATGCTGGGGGAGGCTGGGAGGAGAGAGGCTGATGCTGGGGACAGAGAGGAGAGGCTGATGCTGGGAGGAGAGAGGCTGATGCTGGGATGAGAGAGGCTGATGCTGGGAGGAGAGAGGCTGATGCTGGGGGAGGCTGGGAGGGGGAGGCTGATGCTGGGGGAGGCTGGGACGAGGGACGCTGATGCTGGTGGAGGCTGATGCTTGGGGAGGCTGATGCTGGGGGAGGCTGGAAGGAGAGAGGCTAATGCTGGTGGAGGCTGATGCTTGGGGAGGCTGATGCTGGGGGAGACTGGGAGGGGAAGGCTGATGCTGACGGAGGCTGGGAGGGGGAGGCTGGGAGGAAGGAGGCTGGGAGGAGAGAGGCTGATCCTGGGGAAGGCTGGGAACGGGAGGCTGATGCTGAGGGAGGCTGGAAGGAGAGAGGCTGATGCTGGGGGAGGCTGGAAGGAGAGAGGCTGATGCTGGTGGAGGCTGATGCTTGGGGAGGCTGATGCTGGGGGAGACTGGGAGCGGAAGGCTGATGCTGAGGGAGGCTGGGAGGGGGAGGCTGGGAGGAAGGAGGCTGGGAGGAGAGAGGCTGATCCTGGGGAAGGCTGGGAAGGGGAGGCTGATGCTGAGGGAGGCTGGAAGGAGAGAGGCTGATGCTGGGGGAGGCTGGAAGGAGAGAGGCTGAGGCTGGGAGGAGAGAGGCTGATGCTGGGGAAGGCTGATGCTGAGGGAGGCTGGGAGGGGAAAGCTGATGCTGGGGAAGGCTGGGAGGACGGAGGCTGGGAGGAGAGAGGCTGATCCTGGGGAAGGCTGGGAGAGGGAGGCTGATGCTGGAGGAGGCTGGAAGGAGAGAGGCTGATGCTGGCGGAGGCTGATGCTGGGGGAGGCTGGAAGGAGAGAGGCTGATGCTGGTGGAGGCTGATGCTTGGGGAGGCTGGGAGAGGGAGGCTGATGCTGAGGGAGGCTGGGAGGAGGGAGGCTGGGAGAGGTAGGCTGAGAGAAGAGAGGCTGATGCACACACACACACACACACACACACACACGCGCGCACTGCACAACACACCACACACACACACACTGGGAACCACAAACAACTGCCCTACACAGACACCCACACACACAGACAACGCTGCACACACACAACACCCAACACACAAACACCGCGGCACACACAAATATACGCACATACCGCACAACACACACATTGCACAAAACATACCTCCCCCCAAAACACACCACACACACACAAACCGCGCAACACACACACAACGCTACAGACTCCACAAACAACGCAACACACGCAACACACATAGAACACCGCTCTCACCCCCCGTCACACCCAGACAACACCCAGAACATGTACAGCGCCTACACAAACACTTGGTAACTACACACAACAACATCTCTATATATATATATATATATATATAACAAAAATCATCCATGAACTACACAATACGTAAATTCTAGAATACCCGATGCGTAGAATCGGGCCACCTTCTAGTACTGTATATAAGAGCCCGGTGGTGGTGGCCACAGCTTATAGGCCAAAAAAGTGGTGACAGCTTCCCTTTAAATGATTGTGGAATAATAGTTGCTGAGACAAAAAACGCCGATCATACGGATGGCGAGAAAAAAATTGCACACTCACATGACATATGGAATAACAAACTATTTCACTCGTCCAACTTTTCTGGATGAAAATCGAACCAATTCTATATGCGCAGATGTGAGCGGACGATAATAGCCAGCGCTTGGCTACTTTCCCTATCCCATTGGTAACTGTGGAGGCTCCCGCCTGCTGTATTGAATTTATCTGGACACTGGTCAAGGGACACAGGTTTCTTTATTGATGATAAATGATACGTTTTGTCGGTTGGAATACCCCTTAAGGCTGAGCTCACACGTCCTGTAATCATCTGTGAGATCGGATCCTCCGTTGGCAAAAAAGATCTGCAAACACAACTTTTTTGTCTGTTAAATAACTGATTTCTGCACGATCCGTTTTTTTAACATTGGAGTCTATGGAGAACGGATCCGTTATCTGATCGCTATTTATCCTCCATTTGTAGCTGATCCTGTAAAAAAAACCAGATCCTTTACAAATGCAAGAAAAGCGGATGGCTGAATAGCAGTGGATCATTTCTCCATAGACTCCCATGTAAACAAGATGGATCAAGCAGAAATCAGTTACCATATTTTTTGTTTTATAAGATGCACTGGATAATGAAATGCATCTCAAATATAAAGAGGAAAAAAAGGTAAAAAAAAAAATGGGGTCCGTCTTATAATCTGGTGGTTAGTGTTGAGCGGACCCAGATCGGCAAAATCCGGATCCGCACGGTTTGAGCGGCAGATCCGAGTCCGACCCAGACGCGGGATTCCGGGTGCACGATCCGGATCCGTTTTTTTTTTTCTCTCCCTCTCTCTCTCTTGTCCCGGATTCCACTCCCCATTGACATATATGGTGCCGGATTCCGGATAGGATCCGGACTTCTTTATCAACCCGCCGGGGATCTGCTGGACCCGGATTATTGCCAGTCCGCTCTACTCTACTGGTGGTGTCTTACCAGGGATAGGGGCAGAAGGTGTTTCGGGGGGAGAATACAAGAGGCAGGGGCGGTGCTGGAGTAGGGCGATCCTGCAGGTGGTGCAGCGGGTGTCTCAGATGCTCACTACAGGCGCTGTGAGGTAGGAACATCCAGAAACTGTTGGAGGTGCAGGCTTCATAGAAATGGACCTGGAGTCGGCGCATGCGCAGACTAAGCTATCGGCTCAATGACGAGCTGAGATCTCATCTGCGTATTCATCATTTTCCTTAAGTCCGCTGCTAGGAGATCAATGGACCAGAGGCGGCGCGTGCGCAGATGAGATTTTAAGCTGAGAGCTATATCTGCGCAGGTGCCGACTCCGGGTGCCATTATTTGAAGCCCACACCGCCGCCATTCTCAGGATAGCAGCCCCTGCCTCAACCCCCCGCAGCGAGCACAACCCGACATCAGCATCAGCACCGCCCAAAGAACAGCACAAACATCGCCCCCTGCCTCCTGTGACCCCTGCCCCTGGTAAGCTACATTCGGCAATAAGACACCCCCCATTTTCCGAAAAGTGAGTCTTATAATCTGAAAAATATGGTATTTAACAATGGATAAAAAGTTGTGTTCTGCAGGATCCGTTCTAATGGATGATTATGTGGCGCCCCTGACCTGGTCAGGCACCACAGAGTATTGCACCCATGCGGGAGCAATGCTTCCAGGTAATCTCCAAAGGCCAGGATGAGGTGCACACACAAACATATAGTGACCAGGCCTCCCACATCACCAGAGGGGACCCTTGAGTAGCCAGAAGGAGTTAACTTTCAATTCCCAGCTGGGGGTGTGTTCAGGGGCTGGTTGCTAGGAAGCAGGGCAGAGAGAGAGAGGAAGAGGAGAGTCTGGAGGAAGAAGTTGAAGTGTGTGGAAGGGAGCAGAGGAGCTCTCGTGTGAGACAGGTCCTGAGGAGTGCAGTAGCTGAAAGCGGGGGAGAAAGGAGTACCGTGGGTCGGCCTGAAAATCATCCAGAGAGAGGGGTGGCTGAGTACGGAGATCCCGGTATCCGAGCACACAAGGGGAACTAGGTCCCCAGTACAGGCAGCAGATCATCCAGAGCTGCTTAACCTACAGGTGGGGGGGGGGTACTTCATGCCCTCACCACGACTACACAGAGCTTGAGCCAAGCAGCAATCACCAGGCCCATAAGGGGACAGGGCCAGAAGCCATCCCACCAAGGCCACGCTGCCGGCAGACGAGCCAGAGAGAGGGGAGCAGGGTGGTAACAGCTTCCCTGGAGGGGTCCTACCATGCTTCAAGCAAAGGATCCTCCTAAAACAGAAAGAGTGCAAGGAAGGCGAGTGGACAGCTACCCTCAGAACGGCCTCCTGGAATTCCTGGTTCAACCTGGTTATCACAGTGTCGCCCGGGCATCTCACCGTGACCTCCAAACAGTGAGTAAACACGTTGAAAGACTTCTTGGACTGTGTTTGAGTCATTCTGCGACCTGTGGTCCCACACACATACACCGGGGCCTGGGGCTTGCCTCACTCTCAGGGGGCTAATATACTGACTGCACCCACCATCAGCCCCAGGCATCCCTTAATCTGCAGTGGCGGTCCCCGCTGACCGCAATACTGAGAGTGGCGTCACGACAATCCTAAAATAAGGTTCCCTACCTGTGACCAGACTGTTCCATCCACGTGGAGTCCCTGAAGGTACTGCACCGACACATACTAGCGGGGCTTCACAACTTCTGGCGTCACGAACAGGATAAGGACTAGACCTGTTCAGACAGGTGACCGTGTGCCTCAGAGGTCCGACCGCAAAAATTGAACCGCCGCCATATTGCCATCTTCAAAAGCGCGCGCTGCAGCCCGCGCGAGGGAGAAGAGCACCGCCCACGAAGAGGTGTGGCCGCCCCAGAATCCCCACAATTCAGAGAGCGTTCTGACCCAGGAAGTGGAAAGGGAGCGCGGAGATTTTTGAAGGAAAATGGACGCTGCAGGAGGTAATGCCCCTGGTCAGGGCGACGCAGCCCAAGCGATGCCAGCCCCCGTCGCGCTGGACGCAGCAGCGCCTGGTGCCGGTGCCGCGGTCGCAGCTGCGCCGGCCGAAATCTCCCCCATAATGCCAGTTTCCTTGCTGTATGTCCCAGGAGCGCAATGGCTGCCCCAATACGCCGGTAAAATAGACACGCTGACCGGGTTTAAGAAGAAGATCAGCACCCTGCTAGACATGCACGCGATGACTGGTAAGCAGAGGGCCGCTGTGGTGCTGGGACAATTGACTGAGGCAGCAGAATTGGAAGCTGAGTCCTGGACCAATGATGACCGGAGCTCTGTTGAGACCATCTTTGCCAAACTAGCAGCTGCTTTTGAACACCGCACCGAGGGAGAGCTGAGGACGGACTTCTATAACTGCCGGCAGAAGCCCCAAGATAGCATAAGAGCCTATGCCCTCAGGCTGCAGGCTGCACTACGGGCTCTCAAGCTGGTGGACCCTGTCAGTGATCAGGAAGGAAACCGGATGATGAAGGAACAATTCTTGCGGGGCCTGCGCTCTCCTGAGGATGGGAAGCAGATGAAGCTGTGGTCCCTGGAACACCCTGACGTGGACTTTGCCATTCTGAAAGACAGGGCAGTGAAAGCACTCCAACCTCCTGTGGACACAGACCCCGTCGCACCAGCATGGCCTGCCAGTTCCACGGCTGCAGGAGCGGAATCCTCCTCGCAGGCCCTGGTAACTGCAAAAGGACTCAACACGCCAGCAGAGACCATAAATACACTATCCTCCCAGGTGCAACAGCTCACTAAGGACGTCGCACAAATCCTGAAAGCAATGCAGTTGCCCTCAGAGACCAAAGTCCCTCATCGGATCCTGCTAGCTGACAACCCAGAGGACGTCCCTTGGATGCGGAGGAGAAGAGGTCCCCCAACCCGAGGCAGGAGCAGTGATCGCTATGACTCATCTGGACAACCCATCTGTCATCGTTGCCAGGAGGCAGGACACTATGCAAGGGCCTGTCCTTTAAACGAGCCAAACCTGGGGCCGGGGGCCAGTCCTCAGGATTAAGAAGATCAGGCCCAAGTCGCTGCTGTGATCAGTACGTGGGTGGACGTCCTGTCCTGTCCATCGTCCTGGACGGGATCCCTACCCCGGCATTATTGGACACCGGCTCTCAGGTCACCACGATCCCGTATGTCCTTTATCGTAGGTTTTGGTCGGACGACGATCTCCGACCACCGGACCCCTCCCTCACCATCTATGCTGCCAACGGACAACCTATAGACCAGATCGGGGTCAAAGAGGTAACCATAAAGGTGGGAAGGCAGGAAATGAAGGGACAAGGACTGATTGTTGTGGACACTGATATTAGAGAAAGGAACCCGCAAATGATTTTAGGCACTAATGTCATAGAAAATTGCCTAGGGGAAGTGTTGTTGTTGCTTCACCAGATTGTTGAAGGTGCTGAGGGCAGGTCGCAAAGAGCCTTGCAAAAGGAGATCCGAATCAT
Organism: Anomaloglossus baeobatrachus; assembly: GCF_048569485.1. Taxonomy (NCBI): domain Eukaryota; kingdom Metazoa; phylum Chordata; class Amphibia; order Anura; family Aromobatidae; genus Anomaloglossus; species Anomaloglossus baeobatrachus. Next base: position 256,047,827 of record NC_134360.1, read on the forward strand.
TCTGAGGAAGCAACAGGTAAAACAGGCTGGCGGTGAGATTGGTAGTGTACGGGTGATGGATGCTAACCCCATTGTGATACCCCCACGGAGTGAAATGATGATGTGGTGTAGAGCAGCGGTAGGTCTCAGAGGACAAGATTACCAGGCTGTACTAGAGCCCACTCATTCAGACCACTGGCCCACGATTCTGACAGCCAGGGGGGTAGTTGATGTACACAAGGGACGAGTGCCTGTACGAGTGTTGAACTGTGGGGAGGAGGAAGCCAGACTACCAAGGTACGCTACCATAGCCAAACTGTTTACATGCTCAGATGACGCCATAACACCTGTAGGTCCCCTGACACAAGCTGACTCAAAAGAGGGCGAGACCTCCCAAAAGCAGTTAGAGGATTGGTGCCAGAAACTACACGTGGGGACTGACTCTACACCCGACTACCAGAAACATGGGGTTTACAGGGTCGTGCAGGAATACGAGCAGGTCTTTAGTAAGAACCCACTAGACTTTGGTAGGATCAAAGGGGTGCAACATCACATACCCACAGGCAGTCATCCTCCCATTAAGGAAAGACATAGGCCTATTCCACCAGCCCATTACCAGCGCACAAAGGACATGCTGAAGGACATGAAGGAGGCAGGCGTCATAAGGGACAGTTGTAGCCCCTGGGCGGCTCCCCTGGTCCTGGTAAGAAAGAAGGATGGCACGATGAGGATGTGTGTGGATTACAGACGGATAAATCAGATAACACACAAGGATGCCTACCCTTTGCCAAGGATAGAGGAATCCCTCGCTGCCTTGAAAGCCTCTAACTACTTTTCTACCCTAGATCTTACTAGTGGCTACTGGCAAGTATCTGTAGCAGAAGAAGATCGGGAGAAGACGGCCTTCACCACCCCAATGGGCCTCTGTGAGTTCAACAGCATGCCATTTGGACTCTGCAATGCCCCCGGGACCTTCCAGAGGCTTATGGAATGCTGCCTAGGGCACCTCAACTTTGAAACCGTCCTGCTCTACCTGGATGATGTCATCGTGTACTCCAAGACCTACGAGGACCACCTGAAACACCTGGCTGAAGTCTTTGAAGCACTATCCCGATATGGAATGAAGCTGAAACCATCCAAGTGCCATTTACTGAAGCCAAAGGTCCAGTACCTAGGTCACGTGGTCAGTGCAGAAGGAGTAGCACCGGACCCAGAGAAGGTCACAGTCATCCAGGAATGGCCCACACCTACTACCGTCCGGGAGGTACGTCAGTTCCTTGGCCTGGTAGGCTACTACAGAAGGTTCATCAAGGGCTACACGAAAATGGCAGCGCCTTTGCAAGAGCTCCTGGTAGGCCACCCAAAGAAGAGAGGAAAGACCTCCGGCCCGCCATTTCACTGGGGAGAAGCAGAAGAACACTCCTTCAGACAAATGAAAGGGGCCTTGACGGGTGAAGAGATCCTAGCCTACCCTGACTACAGTCTACCATTTGTACTGTATACAGATGCCAGTAATGTGGGACTGGGAGCAGTGCTTTCACAGGTGCAGGAAGGCAAAGAGCGTGTGATTGCTTACGCCAGCAGGAAGCTCAGGCCTACTGAAAGAAACCCAGAAAATTATAGCTCATTTAAGCTAGAGTTCCTGGCCATGGTATGGGCTATCACAGAGCGGTTCAAGCACTACCTGGCAGCCACCAAATTCACTGTCTTCACGGACAACAACCCCCTGACCCACTTGGATACTGCTAAATTGGGTGCCATGGAGCAGCGTTGGGTAGCCCGACTGGCGAATTATGACTTTACTGTCAAGTATCGAGCTGGCCGCAAGAACGGCAACGCAGATGCTCTGTCCAGGATGCCTCACCTAGCAGACGAGGGTGAAGATGTAGATGATCTTGAAGAGATTGAGCTGCCAGCGTTCCATCGCCATGGAGCAAAACAGTGTCGGCAGTCGCGTGCCAACCGCCAAGAGGTGACCCTGAACCCACTACCTCACTACAACTGGAAGGAGACCCAGGAAAATGATCCAGCGGTAGGCTTGGTAAAGAAACTGATCAGCCAGCCTGGCGCCAGCCTTGACAAAGGAGCCCCACCTGAGGCACAGTACCTATGGAAGGAGAGGGGTCGATTATTCATCTATCAAGACAAACTTTACAGGAGCATCATTGACCCGAGGACGCATGAGAAGGTGTGGCAAGTGATTGTACCACAGAAGGATACGAGGATGGTGCTAGAAGCCTATCACAATGGTGCAGGCCACTTTGGTTGGAAGAAACTGGAGGCCCTACTTAAAGTAAGATTCTACTGGGTGGGCATGAGATCTGCCCTAGAGAAGTGGTGTCGAAACTGCGGGCCCTGCAATCTTAGAAGAAAAGACCAGCACAGCCAGAGAGCACCACTCCAGCCAATCCAAACTAAACGGCCCCTGGAGATCGTGGCCCTGGACCATGTAAAGTTGGCACCCAGCAGACAAGGCTACAACTACGCTCTCACTATGGTTGACCACTACTCCAGATTCCTGGTGGTAGTACCAGTCAAGGACTTGACAGGTCAAACTGCAGCCAAAGCTTTCCAGACACACTTCTGTCGACCACATGGCTATCCAGATCAAGTGCTCACTGACCAAGGACCAGCCTTTGAAGCTGAAGTGTTTAAGGAGTTTTGTAACCTATACGGCTGCCAGAAGATCCGTACTACGCCTTACCATCCTCAGACCAATGGCATGTGTGAGAAGATGAACCACATCATTCTCGACCTTCTGAAGACGCTCCCACTAGAAGAACGAAGTCAGTGGCCGGAAAAACTGCCCGATCTAGTGGACATGTATAACAACATCCCTGTGAGTTCCACGAACTGCACACCGGCATACCTGATGAGGGCCAGACCAGGGAGATTGCCAGTAGATCTGGAAATGGGAGTTGAGACCCCTGAAGACCATCTACAAGGTGCTGATTGGGATTCCAACCGCCAAGCCCAATACAAGAAAGTACAAGAGTGTGTGGAGCGAAGCCTGACTCAGCAGCGTGAGAAACAAGAAAAGGCCTACAATCGAAAAGCACCTGCTGTTCCTTTGATGCCAGGAGATATAGTTCTCAAGAGAAAGAGAAGACGTCATAAACTTGACAATCACTGGGAAGAAGAACCCTATACTGTGTTACCATCGACGCTTAGCAATGAAAAGACATGCCTTATCAGCAAAGATGGAGGAAAAACAACAGCTGTCGTTTCTAGAGATCCCTTAAAGAAATGTCCTGAACAACTAAGAATCCCTGAAGAAATTCCCAACCCTTTGCCAGTTCAAGAACCAAAAGAAAAGATGATCCATACTGTACTTGGAGATTTTCCAGCAAGTTGGCCTCAATACAATGGAGCAGTAGTTATTCCAGTCATTACATTCCCTCAATCTAGAGAAGTAAGAGAACCAGAAGAACCTGTCCAGAACCTGGAAGAGCCAAATGTAGCTGAAGCAGAAGACCATGCACTGGTATCAATACCTAGTACACCTATTATTCACATTGAGACACATACATCGGGTGGGAGGACACAACCTCAGACAGATGACAGTATAGTACTGCGTAGATCAACCCGCAGCAACTTTGGTCAGCTCCCATTACGCTATAGAGAAAGTACAGTTTAGTTCAAAGTGACGGTATGAAATGTAATGTTTAACCTGTTTATAGTTAAGTAACGTTTAAGCGAAATGTGCCCACAAGGACTATTGTGAGACCTCCTTAAAATGTTAGACCACTGGTTATGAACTGGCTTTAACCACAAACTTTTACATTGTAAAAAGTTGCCTCCTTGGTATCAACCCCAGAGTCTGCCTGTTGAGGGGCATGGCTCTGCACCAACAAGGGGGCACGCCTGTTTATGGGGCCTGCCCTCCAACACTCGGAAGCGGGTACGCCTGTTTATGGGGCCTACCTTACACCACTCTCTTCAGGAGAGGAAGATTGGAGGAAAGGTCTGGGGAATGTGATGGCCCAGCCCTGGTCACCAAAAGGACCGGCGACCTACCTCCTGGAGGTTTTTGGGTGGGGTTCGGACATGTGGGTGGTTGGTGGTGGAATGGTACCTGGTATGTTTAAATGTAAATAATTGCCCCTGTGTGGGAAAAGTTTGTATTTACCTTTTTCTCTTGTCTTTGCAGCCCGAGGACGTGCTGATGATAACTAAGGGGGAATGTGGCGCCCCTGACCTGGTCAGGCACCACAGAGTATTGCACCCATGCGGGAGCAATGCTTCCAGGTAATCTCCAAAGGCCAGGATGAGGTGCACACACAAACATATAGTGATCAGGCCTCCCACATCACCAGAGGGGACCCTTGAGTAGCCAGAAGGAGTTAACTTTCAATTCCCAGCTGGGGGTGTGTTCAGGGGCTGGTTGCTAGGAAGCAGGGCAGAGAGAGAGAGGAAGAGGAGAGTCTGGAGGAAGAAGTTGAAGTGTGTGGAAGGGAGCAGAGGAGCTCTCGTGTGAGACAGGTCCTGAGGAGTGCAGTAGCTGAAAGCGGGGGAGAAAGGAGTACCGTGGGTCGGCCTGAAAATCATCCAGAGAGAGGGGTGGCTGAGTACGGAGATCCCGGTATCCGAGCACACAAGGGGAACTAGGTCCCCAGTACAGGCAGCAGATCATCCAGAGCTGCTTAACCTACAGGTGGGGGGGGGTACTTCATGCCCTCACCACGACTACACAGAGCTTGAGCCAAGCAGCAATCACCAGGCCCATAAGGGGACAGGGCCAGAAGCCATCCCACCAAGGCCACGCTGCCGGCAGACGAGCCAGAGAGAGGGGAGCAGGGTGGTAACAGCTTCCCTGGAGGGGTCCTACCACGCTTCAAGCAAAGGATCCTCCTAAAACAGAAAGAGTGCAAGGAAGGCGAGTGGACAGCTACCCTCAGAACGGCCTCCTGGAATTCCTGGTTCAACCTGGTTATCACAGTGTCGCCCGGGCATCTCACCGTGACCTCCAAACAGTGAGTAAACACGTTGAAAGACTTCTTGGACTGTGTTTGAGTCATTCTGCGACCTGTGGTCCCACACACATACACCGGGGCCTGGGGCTTGCCTCACTCTCAGGGGGCTAATATACTGACTGCACCCACCATCAGCCCCAGGCATCCCTTAATCTGCAGTGGTGGTCCCCGCTGACCGCAATACTGAGAGTGGCGTCACGACAATCCTAAAATAAGGTTCCCTACCTGTGACCAGACTGTTCCATCCACGTGGAGTCCCTGAAGGTAATGCACAGACACATACTAGCGGGGCTTCACAATTACAGGACATGTGAGCGCAGCCTTTGTATGGATCTATAGCAGAGATGTGGCGGGACGGATTGTAATACAGGACAAGCGCCAAGCACTAATCAGTGTGTAATGGTAGTGCCTCCCACTACATGGGTTCTGCCGATTGTGCCATCCGCTGACAATCCTACGCAATGTTATAGCTTATCTGTTACAGCAAAACAGATCTATTTCTTTGCTGGAAAGTGCAATTTGGAAAGCATGGCCTCCACTTCATCTCTAGCATGATGAGCACACAACATGCCATACGTTAGAAGATAATCCTGGTTATTTATAAATAACAAGTGAATAAACAGATACAAATTCCCAAACATACTGCACAGTAAATGCATAAGAGCTGGAGGCAATGTATTCTGAGCTGGGATATTGGAGGGACGTACCTGCAGTCCCATGTAAACTAATGCTAAAGTTATGACCTTGTACTAAGTTATCGGTATCTCATTGATTACAAAAAACATTTTCCTCTCGAAAGGTATGAAAACTCGGAGAATAGAAAAGACATTAATTTTAAAACCTGATGTTTCATTTCTGCATCAAAATATGATGACAGCATATATGCTATGTATGTGACTGGCTTTCTGCAACCCCATGCACATGCACTGGAAGGTTTCCGCATGCGCTGAAAATAATAAACTAATGCAGAAATATCTAGCATGCGTCTTATTTCTGCAGATTTAATATGGAGGAGCCAAAAAGTAGCCCCAGTGTCTGTCAATACAGCGCATAGTGCAGAAATCAACTTATGCGAACGTGTGACCCGATTCAGCAAGAAGTGCTGGTAAGTTTTCTGGCGCAAAACTGCTTGAAATGTTCATAAAACTCGAAATTGTTGCCATTTTTGTCATGATTAGCTCCATCCTTGGCAGGTTCACCCATTTTTCTGAAATGTGAGTGGATTTTAGCTGAGAGGGGGCATAGCTAATCACAGCCAACAAATTCATCATAATATCTGCTAAAATAGTGGCGGGAATAACTAAAGAAACGTTTCCCAGTTTGAGAAAAAAGGGTTTGGGTGCTTTATGTATGCAAACCATTCGTGAGAGTATCGCTGTGCTCGGGTACGCTCGGTTCTCGGGTACGCTCGGTGCTCGGGTACGCTCGGTGCTCGGGTACGCTCGGTGCTCGGGTACGCTCGGTGCTCGAGTACGCTCGGTGCTCGGGTACGCTCGGTGCTCGGGTACGCTCGGTGCTCGGGTACGCTCGGGGTTCAGCTCATTGAGAGCCGCTTGCTGTGTTTGATCGGTTGCACTGGGGGTATCAACAAAGTGATCGGATGTAGTGTGCACCAAAAAAATCCGTCCACCTGCTCCCGGATAAATAGAGTAGAAATCCAGCAATCTGGTCCACCAAAACAGAGGAAGGGGGTGACCCCGCTCACCTGTACCCGAGATCAAATCCACCAAAACAGAGGAAGGGGGTGACCCCGCTCACCTGTACCCGAGATCAAATCTGCTCCCGGATGTGATCTGCTTATGGCTGCATGTGAGCGGAGACCCCAACTGCCCAATCAATGACTTCCATTGGGGTTCAGGCCAACTCTAGGTCCAAACCGAACTTTATCTGAAGTCCGACTGATCTCGCAGAACCGAGCTTCCACAGGTCCGGTCATCTCTACTCACAGACCAAGTTCACTAAAAGGTGCACGCATCTTAAAGTGTAACTCTTTTTTTTTTTTTTCATAAGACAATAATACACAGGAAAATATGACTCTTTGTACTATATCTTATCAGATAAATTTACTTTTCTCTCCTTCTGGATTATCTTTTCACTCTCAATTAATAAGTGAAATCTATGTTCATATGTGAAAGTGGATTTTGACATTACTGAGATATGAGATGGCAGTTGGTGCTTATAAAATTCTATGGAGAAGGGAGGAGCTAGAGGCCGAGGGAGGAGCTAGAAGCAGAGGCAGATGGAGGCACTACTGACAAAGGGAGAAGCTAGAGGCAGAGGGAGGAGCTAGAGGCAGAGGGAGGAGCTAGAGGCAGGGGGAGGAGCTAGAGGCAGGGGGAGGAGCTAGAGGCAAAGTGATGAGCTAGAAGCAGAGGGAGAAGCTAGATACAGAGGGAGGAGTTAGAGGCAGATGGAGGCACTACTGACAAAGGGAGAAGCTAGAGGCCGAGGGAGGAGCTTAAGGCAGAGGAAGGAGCTAGAGGCAGAGGGAGGAGCTAGAGGCAGAGGGAGGAGCTAGAGGCAGGGGGAGGAGCTAAAGGCAGATGGAGGCACTAGAGACAAAGGGAGAAGCTAGAGGCAGAGGGAGGAGCTAGAGGCAGGGGGAGGAGCTAGAGGCAGGGGGAGGAGCTAGAGGCAGGGGGAGGAGCTAGAGGCAAAGTGATGAGCTAGAAGCAGAGGGAGAAGCTAGATACAGAGGGAGGAGTTAGAGGCAGATGGAGGCACTACTGACAAAGGGAGAAGCTAGAGGCCGAGGGAGGAGCTTAAGGCAGAGGAAGGAGCTAGAGGCAGAGGGAGGAGCTAGAGGCAGAGGGAGGAGCTAGAGGCAGGGGGAGGAGCTAAAGGCAGATGGAGGCACTAGAGGCAGAGAGAGGAGCTAGAGGAAGAGGAAGGAACTAGAGGCAGAGGGAGAAGCTAGAGGCAGAGGGAGGCACTATTGACAAAGGGAGAAGCTAGAGGCAGAGGGAGGAGCTAGAGGCAGAGGAAGGAGCTAGAGGCAGAGGGAGGAGCTAGAGGCAGAGGAAGGAACTAGAGGCGGGGGAGGAGCTAGTGGCAGAGGGAGGAACTAGATGTAGAGGGAAGAGCTAGAAGCAGAGGGAGGAGCAAAAGGCAGGGGGAGGAGCTAGAGGCAGGGGGAGGAGCTAGAGGCTGAGGAAGAAGCTAGTGGCAGATGGAGGAACTAGATGTAGAAGGAGGAGCTAGAGGCAGGGGGAGGAGCAGGAGGCAGGGGGAGGAGCTAGAGGCAGACAGACATTCTGCTGCAAGGTCTTCTGAACGGACAGTTGCAGTTCTCCATATACAGTTCTTCTATCTCAGTAAAGGGAAAATCTGTAGTCACTGAAGAAAGATTTTACTTGTGAATTGAGAATGAAACATCAGTCCTGGAGGAGAAAAAAGCAGATTACCTTGTTAAGATACATTGTGAGGTTTCTTATTTTCATGTGTATTATTGATTTCTGAAATAAAAATTAAATGACGAGTGCAATTTAATGAATTTGCTGCATCTTACTCCAGGGCACGCGTCACTGCAGTCTATTATAGGAATAGATCCATCAGCATCGATCATGGCACTTGATACAGAAAAAAACAGTCTAATCTCCATTGTGAGCCGGGTCAAGTCCAAGTTTCTAAAGCTCCTTTGATTCGTGGAGATACAACTCAACATAAGAGCTCACAAGTAGGGTGACGTTACGGAGGAGCACTCACTTTCTGAAGCAGAGAAATCGTCATCACCTTGAGACGTCCTTTACCGTCCCCCAGAAAACCGGAGAACCCGAGCGCTTCAACCGGAGTCACTCACAGCATCAATCAAACTCTAGAAAGTTCGGACTTGATGTGAGGCTCCGGCCCAGCGACGATCACGCCGCGTTCACCAGGATTGATATTGTTAATGTGGCTATGAGATTTACATAAAAGACAAGTGCAGCAGAAAACACTGCCAAAATGGCTTATTTATTGGGCACAATAGGACATCGGGGACTCTGAGAAATCCTCGTTCACATCTCAGGCTCCCATTGTAGAAATGAACTTGACTGGTTTATAATACCGCATAGATAGAATATATCTTTGTACCGTGTTAGCCAATAGAAAGAAAAAAATGTTTAAAAGAACTGAAGTCCTCAGCGGTTGATACCTTTTAATGGGTAACTGAAAAGATGGTAATAATAGCAGCTCCAGACTACTCAGGTGTCTTCATCAGGCCGGGTACCATGAGACCTGCGGAGTCTGGAGCCGCTATTATTACCATCTTTTCAGTTAGCCATTAAAAGGGATCAACCACTGAGGACTTCAGTTCTTTTAAACTTTTTTTTAATACCGTATAATGTGACAATATGGCTGACCCTCGCGCCTAGATCCGCAGTGAGTAAGGGTGCACATCCACCATAGAAACCCAAGCAGACGTGAAAGATAACTAAAGGAAGAATCTCTAGAAAAGATGTGACGCCCTGGACAAGCCCGGGGTCACAGGTAATGACATCACCACACCCTACACCCCGGTCAGGCACATCAAAGCTAGACCCAGAAATCCTTGCTGCCCTCCTCCAGGGGCTGATGTCCACACCAGGGGGTGGGCCAGGCGGTTGGTCCCGCCCACCGAGGAGGTCACAGTCCTGGAGGTGGGAAAACCAGGCAGAGGAGTTTGAGAGGTGAAAGTGGAAGGAGGAAAGTGACAGCTTAAGAGCCTGAAGTTGGTCCGGGTGTGTGGCCCGGACAGAGAGAGCAAGGTTAGCAGACGGCGGTGACCGTCTGCAGGAGTGGTCTATCAGAGTTGCCGTAAGGACCGTGGACGGGCGGTGGCCCGGCGGTACCGGACCGGTACACAAGGAGAAGCCAGCACCATTGGCAGGGGCCTTTCGGATCCCGGCAAGGCTTGGAGTCGCCGTGAATTTGCCAAATCCGTCAGTGAAGGGGACCTCCGGGTTTCCAAACAACTAAGTCCCGATTGAAGGCAACAGTCCAACCGTATGAGAGAGACACCGCCACCGCCAAGGCACCAGTTTCTCAGGGCCAGCGCCTGCGGGCAAAGAGGGGCTCCTCCGGCCCATATCCAAGCCGGGGAGCGGGTTACCAGTGGGAACCCATTGGAACCAACGGAAGTACTAGGTGCAGGGAAAGAGACAGTCACCGTTAACTACCGGGGAAAAAGCAACAGCAGCCGTCCGTGGGAACCGTCTTTCCAGCCGTGTGTTTTACTGAGAACTGTGTCATCGTCTCAGGCTGAGTGAGTACCACTGTGCCGTGCGGCACAGCGCTGCCCCCGCGACCCTGCACCTCACCAGGCCCCGCACCCGGCCTGCCATCCACCCCTACCCCATCACCGGGCCCCGGGACAACCAACCCCCTACCCACGGAGGGGAGAACTAACAACAAAGCTGCTCCCTGTCACCGCTCCCGGGATCCCCATACAGAGCAGCGGTGGTGTCCACACAATCACCACAACCGTGGGTGGCGTCATGGACAATATCCCCAAAACCATTCCCCTTTTCACTCACGGGCGAGGAGCGCCGCTCGAGTCCCCGGGATCCGGCCCATCGCTCGAGCCACCGAGCAGCAGCGGCCGCAGCAGCAGCCGGACCCGAGCAGTGGGAGAGCGCAGCGTCCCCTCCTCCGCCCGCGACAAAGACATAGTGGGATAGATGGATGGATGGATGGATGGATAGATAGATAGAGGGAAAGATAGATAGATAGATAGATAGAGGGATAGATAGAGGGATAGATAGATAGATAGATAGATAGAGGGATAGATAGATAGAGGGATAGATAGAGGGATAGATAGATAGAGGGATAGATAGAGGGATAGATAGAGGGATAGGTAGAGGGATAGATAGAGGGATAGATAGATAGAGGGATAGATAGATAGAGGGATAGATAGATAGAGGGATAGATAGAGGGATAGATAGAGGGATAGATAGAGGGATAGATAGAGGGATAGATAGAGGGATAGATAGATAGATAGATAGATAGATAGAGGGATAGATAGAGGGATAGATAGAGGGATAGATAGAGGGATAGATAGAGGGATAGATAGAGGGATAGATGGATAGATAGATAGATAGATAGATAGATAGATAGATAGATAGAGGGATAGATAGATAGATAGATAGATAGAGGGATAGATAGATAGATAGATAGATAGATAGAGGGATGGATAAATAGATAGATAGATAGAGGGATAGATAATAGATAGATAGGAGGGATAGATAGATAGAGGGATAGATAGAGGGATAGATAGAGGGATAGATAGATAGAGAGATAGAGGGATAGAGGGATAGATAGAGGGATAGATAGCGGGATAGATAGATAGATAGATAGATGGATAAATAGATTAAATAGATAGATAGATAGAAGGATAGATAGGAGGGATAGATAGATAGATAGATAGATAGATAGATAGATAGATAGATAGAGGGATAGATAGATAGATAGATAGATAGAGGGATAGATAGATAGATAGATAGAGGGATAGATAGAGGGATAGATAGAGGGATAGATAGAGGGATAGATAGAGGGATAGATAGAGGGATAGATAGAGGGATAGATAGAGGGATAGATAGAGGGATAGATAGATAGATAGAAGTAGATAGAACTATATTGTTGATAATGTGTCCTAATGTCATTACATTCTATAAATATATAAAGTGAATGTCCTATATATACCGCCATATCATTCTAGACACTCACTGAGCAGACACATGGCTATATAAATAACACTCCGCATGTGCTTTATAATATATCATGTTATATTCTGCCTGTGATGAGCCGTCCCCAGCTGTGCACCCGAGATCTAGTCATTGTACCCTTCTTGTATATGTGCACTGCGTCAGAGAGAGTAATAGAAAAATAGAGATAGATAGAGGGATAGATAGAGGGATAGATAGATAGATAGAGGGATAGAGGGATAGATAGATAGATAGATAGAGGGATAGATAGATAGAGGGATAGATAGATAGAGGGATAGATAGAGGGATAGATAGATAGATAGATAGATAGATAGATAGAGGGATAGATAGATAGATAGATAGAGGGATAGATAGATAGATAGAGGGATAGAGGGATAGATAGATAGATAGATAGATAGAGGGATAGATAGATAGAGGGATAGATAGAGGGATAGATAGAGGGATAGATAGAGGGATAGATAGATAGAGGGATAGATAGAGGGATAGATAGATAGATAGATAGATAGAGGGATAGATAGATAGAGGGATAGATAGATAGATAGAGGGATAGATACAGTCAGGGCCAGAAATATTTGGACAGTGACACAAGTTTTGTTATTTTAGCTGTTTACAAAAACATGTTCAGAAATACAATTATATATATAATATGGGCTGAAAGTGCACACTCCCAGCTGCAATATGAGAGTTTTCACATCCAAATCGGAGAAAGGGTTTAGGAATCATAGCTCTGTAATGCATAGCCTCTTCTTTTTCAAGGGACCAAAAGTAATTGGACAAGGGACTCTAAGGGCTGCAATTAACTCTGAAGGCGTCTCCCTCGTTAACCTGTAATCAATGAAGTAGTTAAAAGGTCTGGGGTTGATTACAGGTGTGTGGTTTTGCATTTGGAAGCTGTTGCTGTGACCAGACAACATGCGGTCTAAGGAACTCTCAATTGAGGTGAAGCAGAACATCCTGAGGCTGAAAAAAAGAAAAAATCCATCAGAGAGATAGCAGACATGCTTGGAGTAGCAAAATCAACAGTCGGGTACATTCTGAGAAAAAAGGAATTGACTGGTGAGCTTGGGAACTCAAAAAGGCCTGGGCGTCCACGGATGACAACAGTGGTGGATGATCGCCGCATACTTTCTTTGGTGAAGAAGAACCCGTTCACAACATCAACTGAAGTCCAGAACACTCTCAGTGAAGTAGGTGTATCTGTCTCTAAGTCAACAGTAAAGAGAAGACTCCATGAAAGTAAATACAAAGGGTTCACATCTAGATGCAAACCATTCATCAATTCCAAAAATAGACAGGCCAGAGTTAAATTTGCTGAAAAACACCTCATGAAGCCAGCTCACTTCTGGAAAAGTATTCTATGGACAGATGAGACAAAGATCAACCTGTACCAGAATGATGGGAAGAAAAAAGTTTGGAGAAGAAAGGAAATGGCACAGGATCCAAGGCACACCACATCCTCTGTAAAACATGGTGGAGGCAACGTGATGGCATGGGCATGCATGGCTTTCAATGGCACTGGGTCACTTGTGTTTATTGATGACATAACAGCAGACAAGAGTAGCCGGATGAATTCTGAAGTGTACCGGGATATACTTTCAGCCCAGATTCAGCCAAATGCCGCAAAGTTGATCGGACGGCGCTTCATAGTACAGATGGACAATGACCCGAAGCATACAGCCAAAGCTACCCAGGAGTTCATGAGTGCAAAAAAGTGGAACATTCTGCAATGGCCAAGTCAATCACCAGATCTTAACCCAATTGAGCATGCATTTCACTTGCTCAAATCCAGACTTAAGACGGAAAGACCCACAAACAAGCAAGGCCTGAAGGCTGCAGCTGTAAAGGCCTGGCAAAGCATTAAGAAGGAGGAAACCCAGCATTTGGTGATGTCCATGGGTTCCAGACTTAAGGCAGTGATTGCCTCCAAAGGATTCACAACAAAATATTGAAAATAAAAATATTTTGTTTGGGTTTGGTTTATTTGTCCAATTACTTTTGACCTCCTAAAATGTGGAGTGTTTGTAAAGAAATGTGTACAATTCCTACAATTTCTATCAGATATTTTTGTTCAAACCTTCAAATTAAACGTTACAATCTGCACTTGAATTCTGTTGTAGAGGTTTCATTTCAAATCCAATGTGGTGGCATGCAGAGCCCAACTCGCGAAAATTGTGTCACTGTCCAAATATTTCTGGACCTAACTGTAGATAGATAGAGGGATAGATAGATAGAGGGATAGATAGATAGATAGAGGGATAGATAGATAGATAGATAGATAGAGGGATAGAGGGATAGATAGATAGATAGATAGAGGGATAGATAGAGGGATAGATAGATAGATAGATAGATAGATAGAGGGATAGATAGAGGGATAGATAGATAGAGGGATAGATAGATAGATAGAGGGATAGATAGATAGATAGATAGAGGGATAGATAGATAGAGGGATAGATAGATAGATAGAGGGATAGATAGATAGATAGATAGATAGAGGGATAGAGGGATAGATAGATAGATAGATAGATAGATAGATAGAGGGATAGATAGAGGGATAGATAGATAGATAGATAGATAGATAGATAGATAGATAGATAGAGGGATAGATAGAGGGATAGATAGATAGATAGATAGATAGATAGAGGGATAGAGGGATAGATAGATAGATAGATAGATGGATGGATAGATAGATAGATAGATAGATAGATAGAGAGATAGATAGATAGAGGGATAGATAGATAGAGGGATAGATAGATAGATAGAGGGATAGATAGATAGATAGAGGGATAGATAGAGGGATAGATAGAGGGATAGATAGATAGAGGGATAGATAGAGGGATAGATAGATAGATAGATAGATAGAGGGATAGATAGAGGGATAGATAGATAGAAGGATAGATAATGAATGGATAGATAGAGGGATAGATAGATAGATAGATAATAGATGGATACCGTAGATAGAGGGATAGATAGTAGCAGACATGTATCTGTCCTTATTGCCCCCACCCCCTGTCCTGTGCTGTGTATGGGGGGCACAGTCAGATGCTGCCATCACTCCTGCACTTGGAGCCGCTTTCTGTGCTGTGGGGCAGCGGTTTTCCGCACGGTGTGCACACAGCTCTGCCTCTATAGGAGGGGTGAGTGTTACCTTAGAGGTGGCGGCTCCGGGGCTCCGGCACAGCAGCACGAGCAGCAGCATGAGCCCGGGGGGCCGGCGGTGAGGTGCACACATCCCTGTACTGCAGCTGCGGCAGGAAAAGCCTCGGCACCGGCTGCCCGCTCCCTCCCCGCATGGCCAAGTAATTACAGGCTGAGCTGTGAGGCTGGGGGAGCGCGGAGCCGGGACAGGGGGAGGGGAGAGGGGGCACAGGAGGGACAGGAGAGGGGAGAAGACAGGGGTCAGCCAGGCGGGAGGAGGGGGCGAGCTGGACACTATATTATATGGGATTACACCACTTATTAATAATGAGACTTTTATTTACTGAGCAAAAATGTTACATTCCCAAATATTTTATTCCTGGTTATAGTTTTTGACAAAAGATGAATCAAATTAAATGGTTTATCATCATATGGATGTTGGACCAGCGAAAGCCCCTCCAGCAATCCAGACAACAGGGGTCCTGATGGTCTGAAGTCCCATCCATCCATTAACTGACCGCTGCAGCTAATCCCCGTCCTCAGCATATCATACATGCAAACATCACTGCTAGTGATTAGCTGCAGTGGTCGGTGACTAATGGACAGGGGTCACCACTGCGGGACCAGAAGGAACCACTGGACTGTGGGGGCATTCAACATGTAAAAAAAATATCTATTTTTTAATTTTACAACTTTCCCAGAAAACCCCTTTAAATAATCCAATATGCATTTATAATATGGATTTTTACAGCTCCAGTTCCGCTGTATACATCTGTATGTCAAGAACTGTCATGCCGGTGTCTGAAAAATACCCCCAATTATTCATTTACATGGAGTAAAAAATCAGCTGAAAAATTGTAACTTGATTGGGATAAAAAAAAAAAAATAACAGCAAAAAGTAGTCATGGCCTGCAAGAGATAGTCATGGCCTGCAAGAGATAGTCATGGCCTGCAAGAGATAGTCATGGCCTGCAAGAGATAGTCATGGCCTGCAAGAGATAGTCATGGCCTGCAAGAGATAGTCATGGCCTGCAAGAGATAGTCATGACCTGCAAGAGATAGTCATGGCCTGCAAGAGATAGTCATGACCAGCAAGAGATAGTCATGGCCTGCAAGAGATAGTCATGGCCTGCAAGAGATAGTCATGACCAGCAAGAGATAGTCATGGCCTGCAAGAGATAGTCATGGCCTGCAAGAGATAGTCATGGCCTGCAAGAGATAGTCATGGCCTGCAAGAGATAGTCATGGCCTGCAAGAGATAGTCATGACCTGCAAGAGATAGTCATGGCCTGCAAGAGATAGTCATGACCTGCAAGAGATAGTCATGGCCTGCAAGAGATAGTCGTGACCTGCAAGAGATAGTCGTGGCCTGCACGAGATAGTCGTGGCCTGCAAGAGATAGTCGTGGCCAGCAAGAGATAGTCATGACCTGCAAGAGATAGTCATGGCCTGCAAGAGATAGTCATGGCCTGCAAGAGATAGTCATGGCCTGCAAGAGATAGTCATGGCCTGCAAGAGATAGTCATGGCCTGCAAGAGATAGTCATGACCTGCAAGAGATAGTCATGGCCTGCAAGAGATAGTCATGACCTGCAAGAGATAGTCATGGCCTGCAAGAGATAGTCATGGCCTGCAAGAGATAGTCATGGCCTGCAAGAGATAGTCATGGCCTGCAAGAGATAGTCATGGCCTGCAAGAGATAGTCATGACCAGCAAGAGATAGTCATGGCCTGCAAGAGATAGTCATGGCCTGCAAGAGATAGTCATGGCCTGCAAGAGATAGTCATGACCTGCAAGAGATAGTCATGGCCTGCAAGAGATAGTCATGACCTGCAAGAGATAGTCGTGGCCTGCACGAGATAGTCGTGGCCTGCAAGAGATAGTCGTGGCCAGCAAGAGATAGTCATGACCTGCAAGAGATAGTCATGGCCTGCAAGAGATAGTCATGGCCTGCAAGAGATAGTCGTGGCCAGCAAGAGATAGTCATGGCCTGCAAGAGATAGTCATGGCCTGCAAGAGATAGTCATGGCCTGCAAGAGATAGTCATGGCCTGCAAGAGATAGTCATGGCCTGCAAGAGATAGTCATGGCCTGCAAGACATAGTCATGGCCTGCAAGAGATAGTCATGGCCTGCAAGAGATAGTCATGGCCAGCAAGAGATAGTCATGGCCTGCAAGAGATAGTCATGGCCTGCAAGAGATAGTCATGGCCTGCAAGAGACCGGCGAGGACTGTGTATATACTGATTAATTCTGAAGAAAGCGAAAAATGGCACAAATTTAGATTTGTTCACAGATGTAGATTTAACATTCTGACTTTTAAAAAGTTCTAATATGACAAATTTATTAAAGGGAATCTGTCAGCAAATTTTTGCCACCTAAGCTAAGAGCAGCATAATGTAGGGGCAGGGATCCTGATTCCAGTGATGTCTCACTTACTGGGCTGCTCAGTGTAGTTTTGATAAAATCTTTGTTTAATCAGTAGTAGATTATCATTATAGGACTACTTGGCGTGCTGCAGATAGTCCAGCATATTAATGAGCTCTATATAACTGCTAGATCTGCAGCAGAGAAAACATTGATTTTATCAAAATGACAGCAAACAGCTCAGTAAGTGACACATCGTTGGAATCAGGGTCTCTGTCTCTACATTATGCTGCTCTCAAATGAGTGAGCAAAAACCGATGACAGATTCCCTTTAAGACTCATGCACCATTTAATAAATTTAGAGCAAATCATTCCAACTATCTTTGTTATAAATCTGGTGAAATGTACGGCAATATTAATCTAGCCGCACAAATTAGAAAGTTGTCCCCCAACGCACTGAAACAGGGAGCAGTGGACCCAGTGTCCTCCATGAAAGAGCAGCTGCCAAACACTTCTGGCAGCGGCTTACCCCTAACAAACATAAGGATCAGCCTCCAAACGTTCTCCGGCAGAATCCTCTTTTCCGGGTATCATCTGTCGGGGAGAGGGTCGGCTGAGACTGCCAAAACTGACAGGTTCAGTCGACCTTTAGCTAATGTTCATGGGGTCTTTAGTAAATATGGGCCCTTACATTTTTAAGGGCCTGATTCTTCAAAGAAATCTTCTGCAAAAGCTTTGAAAAGTTTGAACCAAATTTGTGAGACTTCTGGAGGTTTTCAGTTTCTTCCAGTTCTGCTGAAATAGGGGGGGGGGGGGTGCAGCGGGGGCACGACACCACAGATCATCGAATTCATATGACCTTCTCTACGTCAGAAATCTCAGGGACCGGAGTAAGATTTCTGACGTAGCGCATGGAGGCGCCACCACTCGTCAGACGCTCCAGATTCATGAAGAGACATGCACCCTCAAGAATTGGGAGCTTCTTACCCCACCACACTCCATCATCAAGACCATCAAAAAAATTGCCGTTCTTGATGAATCAGAGACTAAGGGGTGCTTTACACGCTGCAACATCGCTGCCGATATATCGTCGGGGTCACGTCGTTAGTGACGCACATCCGGCGCCAGTAGCGACATCGCAGCGTGTAACACAAATGAGCGACGATCAACGATCGCAAAAACGTGAAAAATCGTTGATCGTTGACACGTCGTTCATTTCCATAATATCGCTGC
The DNA here is from genome assembly GCF_048569485.1 of Anomaloglossus baeobatrachus. Lineage (NCBI taxonomy): Eukaryota > Metazoa > Chordata > Amphibia > Anura > Aromobatidae > Anomaloglossus > Anomaloglossus baeobatrachus. Next base: position 256,066,191 of record NC_134360.1, read on the forward strand.
TGCTGCAGTAACGATGTTGTTTGTCGCTCCTGCGGCAGCACACATCGCTATGGAACGACGAACATCTCCTTACCTGTGTCCACCAGAAAAGGATGAAGGAAGGAGGAGGGCGGGATGTTCCGGTCGCTCATCTCCGCCCCTCCTTTTCTATTGGGCGGCGGTTCAGTGACCTTGCTTTGAGTGACATGTCCGGCTTGACTTGTTCTTCTTGCCATCTATGGTATTGATAACATCCTTCTCCAGCATTTTGAAGGCATTGATTCTTCTTCTGTCTTGTTCCTTTATCGTCCAGGTTTCGGACCTATATGTTACCACAAAAGACCAGACTACGTACGAGCTGAGACCAGACTATGTACGAGCTGAGACCAGACTATGTACGAGCCATTGATCAATACAATGGCTAAATATCTCTCATTCCTATTTTTCATAGCAGTTATGCAGATACCATTTTCACATTTTTCACTTATTTCACATAGTCCATTGTATTTTTCAGTCTAGTATTCCTATAGCAGTTATGCTTTTCATTATTCCCCTATACATTGTGACTGGTGTGCAACTCTTTATCCTATTGTTTAGTTGTATATTTTTGAGTCTTGCACCCTGTTCACACCATTGGTGTTCCAGACATTCATTCTTTAGTTAGTATGCACTTTTTGTCTGAGAACCCTGCCCCACCCATAGCCATGTGTCTTATTTCACACACATATATAGCTTGGTCCCTTGCTTCCCATACAGAGCAAGTTTTTAACTGCAGGTGAGGTTACACATAGGTTAGGGACCCCAAAAATAGAGATTACCTTGGCGTTTGGTTTTGGGGCTCCTTTGCATTGATCAATACAATGGCTAAATATCTCTCATTCCTATTTTTCATAGCAGTTATGCAGATACCATTTTCACATTTTTCACTTATTTCACATAGTCCATTGTATTTTTCAGTCTAGTATTCCTATAGCAGTTATGCTTTTCATTATTCCCCTATACATTGTGACTGGTGTGCAACTCTTTATCCTATTGTTTAGTTGTATATTTTTGAGTCTTGCACCCTGTTCACACCATTGGTGTTCCAGACATTCATTCTTTAGTTAGTATGTACGAGCCATGTCTTCATCATCAGTGAAATGTTCAAAATATGTAGTTGTAATTATATTTTTTCTATTTTCGTTTTTTCCTCTCCATTTTCCAAGAGGCATAATTTTTTTTTTCTCTTCAACATAGCCGAATGAGGACTTGTTTTTGTAGGACGAGTTGTAGTTTGGAATCATTTTATTCATTTTACCATAAAATGAAGTAGAGTACGGATAGTAAATTTGCTTTTTGTTTTTATGGTATTCATTCTGCGGGAAAAATGACCTGGCGATATGATTCTTCAGGTCAATACGATTGTGGCGATACCAAACTTGTATAGTTTTTTTTTATTTTAGTGGTGAAAAAAATACTAAGATTTTAAATAAACTGGTTTGTTTTTGCTTTTTAAGAGACCTCGTACTGTATATAATGCCAGATTTGCATATCCATCCAATTGGATGCTCTTCAGTATAGTCAGTCAGAAATGATATCACAAGAAGGGATGGGTGAGCACTATCAGGCTTAGTGCTCGGTACTTGAAACGGGCAATCGGCGCTCGGACAGGCGCGACTCATGTACCGAGTAAAATGGAAGTCAATGGCAAGATCTTCTGGAAAAATGCATGCGTTCCCCATTGACTTCCATTATATTCGGTACTCGAGATGCGCCCATCTATGTAGTGTAATGTAGTGTAATGTAGTGATGTGTAATCATGAGAAATGGTACAGGGAAAAAGTATTGAACATGCTTAGTAGAAATTATTTAATTCTTCATACAAAAGCCTTTGTTGCTGAAGAAGCTTCTAGATGCCTCATTAATGGAGAAACTATCGTATTCTTTGGATTATAACATTCACTTTTCCTACCAATATTTTGGGAGAAAAATGAGGGGTGCATCTTAAAATCCGAATGTAGCTTACCAGGAGGTGGAGAATGAGTGCTATGCTGACTGCGGTGGGTGGTGTGTGGAGCAGGATGGTGCAGCGGGTGATATGCTCTGCCGGTGGTGAGGGGCTGTGCTGGGTGCGGCGGTTGACATGCTATGTCGGCGTTGCGGGGCTGTGCTGGCTGCGGCGGTTGAGATACTCTGTTGGCCTTGCGGGGCTGTGCTGGCTGCGATGCGTGAGATGCTCTGTCGAAGTTGCGGGGCTGTGCTGGCTGCGGCGGGTGAGATGCTCTGTCGGCATTGCGGGGCTGTGCTGGCTGCGGCGGGTGAGATGCTCTGTCGGCGTTGCAGGGCTGTGCTGGCTGCGGCGGTTGAGATGCTCTGTCGGCATTGCGGGGCTGTGCTGGCTGCGGCGGTTGAGATGCTCTGTCGGCGTTGCGGAGCTGTGCTGGCTGCGGCGGTTGAGATGCTCTGTCGGCATTGCGGGGCTGTGCTGGCTGCGGCGGGTGAGATGCTCTGTCGGCGTTGCAGGGCTGTGCTGGCTGCGGCGGTTGAGATGCTCTGTCGGCGTTGCGGGGCTGTGCTGGCTGCAGCAGTTGAGATGCTCTGTCGGCGGTGTGGGGCTGTGCTGGCTGCAATGGGCGCTGTGTGTAGCAAGGCAGTGTGGGGGTGAGATGCTCTGTCGGCAGTGCGATCTTCAACTAATGCCGCCAGGAGTCGCCATGTGCGCAGATGGAGCTCTCAGATTGTCATTGAGCCTGGAGCTCAATCTGTGCAGGCGCCGATTCTGGGCAGTACTATTTGAAGATCGCACCGCTAAGCATCTCACCCCCACACTGCCCTGCTCCATACAGCAGCCTGCGCGGCCGGCCACACAGTGGCTGGTACGGCCGGCCACAGCCGTACTGCAGCCATCATTGCCCAACTCCAGCACCCCCCTGCCTCCTCTGACACCCGCTACACCACTGCTATCACCCCCCTACGGTAAGACACCACCAGAGTATAAGATGGACCCCATTTTTTTACCTTTTTTTATCTCTATATTTGGGATGCGTCTTATAATCCGATGCGTCTTATAAAATGAAAAATACGGTAGTTGCTGCATTGCTCAACTGTGATTTTGGCAAAATCTTCCACACGATCACTCCTCACATCCTGAAGCTTCCATGCGCTCCTCCTATGACCTCTGAGCTTTGTTTCCTTCCATGAATTTGCTATTGGATTCGGCTCCGGTGATCGGCTCGGCCGTTCTAGCAGATTTATTTTCTCTCTGAAATCACTTGAGAGTTTCCTTAGCTGTATTTGGGATCATTGTCTGCTGAAATATCTACCCTCGTTTCATCTTCATCATCCTGGTAGATGGTAGCAGATTTTTATCAAGAATAGCTTGCTACATTTGTCAGTTCTTCCTTAATTCAATTATATGAAGTTTGCCAGCGCCATCTGCTGAAAACCAGCTGCTCACCAGGATGTTCCCACCTCCACACCTCACTGTTGTTGGTTGTTTTTGGGGTAATTTCCCTTTTGGCCTCCAAACATGGTGTGTATTATGGCATGCAAAAAGTTTAATTTTGGCCTCATCTGACCAGGCTGTATACTCCCAGTATTGCACAGGCTTCTCTAAATGTTGTTGAACAAACTTTAACCTCGCTTGAACCTGATTTTGTGTTCAGCAATGGAGTCTTGCGTGATGAGCGTGCATACAGGAGCGTGCATACAGGAGCGTGCATACAGGCGCGTGCATACAGGAGCGTGCATACAGGCCATGTAAAGTGAGTGCCTTACTTTTTGTTTTCTGTGAAAGAATTGTACCTGCTGATTCCAGCTGTTTCTGTAGATCTCCACAGGTGGTTATCGAGTCTTGGACAACTCTATTGAAAATTCTTTCCACTCCTTTATCTGAAATCTTGTAGGGAACCCCTGTCCATGGTCAGTTTATGACGAAATTATGTTTGTTCCGGATTTTGGCCCCAACAGCGCTCACTGGAACTTTTAGTAGTTTAGGAATTCTACTGTAACCAGTGCCATCAGTATGTTTTGCAACCATAAGGTTGCAAAGCTATTGAGACAGCTCCCTGGTTTTACCTATCATGAGATGTTTCTTGTGTGACATCTTAGTAATGAGACACCTTATTATAGGTCGTCACTTGAACCAGCTGATATTATTTTTCACTAAGTGACAGGATTGCTTTCTAATTACAGATAGATTTCAGCTGGAGTCATGATTTTCCATGGCTTTTTGCACCTATTACACATAACTTCATTTATGGACATCTATGTTTTATTTCTTTAGGCTATGTTCACACTAGAAAAATGATTTTTCTTAAGAAATTTCTTAAGAGTGCACCTGTGTTAAAAAACGCACCAAAAACGCACCTGCGTTTTTGCCGCGTTTTCGGTGCGTTTTTTGTGCGTTTTTACCGCTGGTTGCTCCCTGCGTTATTGTGCCAATTATATATGGCAAATAACACAGTTAGCTGCAGAAAAGAAGTGACTGCTCATTCTTTTTCTTAAGAAAATTCTTTCAGTAGATTTTCTTAAGAAAATAACGCAGTGTGCGCACAGCTAATTTTTTTTGCCATAGGTTTTGCTGGGGAATGTCTGCAGAAAGGTTACAAGAATTTCTCAAGAAATTTCTGCAGCAAAAACGGACCAAAAACGCAGGTAAAAAACGCAGTGTGTGAACATAGCCTAAGGCCGCTTTACACGCAACGACATTGCTAACGAAATGTCAATGGGGTCACGGAATTCGTGACGCACATGCGGCCTCGTTAGTGACGTCGTTGCATGTGAAATGCACAAATGACCGTTAATCAAAATTATTTACCTAATCATTGATCGTTGACACGTTGTTCCATTCCCGATTATCGTTGCTGTTGCAGGACGCAGTTTGTTCGTCATTCATGCGGCAGCACGCATCGCTACGTGTGACATTTACATTGTTCTCTGCTACATGATAGAAATCTATTGAGAAAAGCGGATGTTACTAGGATGGTCAGTGTGCCGTCCGTGTGACATCCGTTTTTTTACACGCACCCATAGACTTGCATTGAAAAGACTTGCACGAGAAACTCACCAAAACGCAGCATGCTGCAATTTTTTTCTCAGTCCGATTTGGAGTGAGAATAAAAATAGCAGATCGGAGCTGCCTCATTGATTAACATTGGTCTGAGTGCAATGCGAGATTTTCTCACATTGCACTCGTGCGAGTTAATCGCAAGTGTGACTCCAGCCTAAGACTGACATCCTCTATAATTTGAACCGCCCACTCCCGTCTCCAGGACTTCTCCCATGCTGCCCTAGTTTTCTGGAATGTGTTACCCGAGACAATCTGAATAATTCCCAGTATCTACAGTTTCAAGCGCGCCCTAAAATCACATATCTTTAGACTGACCTATCACCTCAACGCAATCATCTAACTATTGTCTATTCTCTCTATCACGCATGCAATAGGCTGCATGAACCTGGGGATCGGTTCATGCAGCCTAATTTCAACAAGCACTTTATTTATACCTATTACCGTACTTTTTATGCCTCCCCTATTTCCTCATAAATTATCAGATTGTGAGCCGGGCCCTCACTGCTCTTTACGTTGTTGACCAATGTATTACTCTGTAAAATCTTATCTTTGAATCTTTAAAGTGCTGCGGAGTATATTGGTGCTGTATGAATAAAAAATATGATTATTATTTTATTTGTACATGTCCCCTCTGAATTGTAATAAATGCATAAATAAAAAAATATAATAATAAAAATGACAATATTTTTTATTATGTTATCTTATTTGTAAATGTCCCTTCTGAATTGTAATGTGCATAAAAATAATAATTATTATTATAATATTTCACCTCTGAATTGTAAAGTGCATAAATAAAAATTATTATTATTTTAATAAGCAGTATCTCATTTGTACATGTTCCTTCTGAATTATGAAGTATATAAAAAATAATTATTATCATCTTATTTGTACATGTCAATTGAAAATTGTTAAGTGCTGTGGAATATGTTGTTGCTATACATATAAAAAATATTATTATTATCATTATCTTATTTGTACAAGTCCCCTCTGAATTGTAAAGTGCATAAATACAAAATTATTATTATTATTTTATTTTATTTGTACATGTTCCCTCTGAATTGTAAAATTCTGTGGAATATGTTGGCACTCTATAAATATAAATTATTCATATTATCTTACTTGTACATGTCCCCTCTGAATTGTAAAGTGCATAAATAAAAATAATAATTATTATTATTATTATTATTATTATTATTATTTGTACATGTCCCTTCTGAATTGTAAAGTGCATAAATAAAAATAATCATAATTATTATCATTATTATTGTTATTATTATTATTTGTACATGTCCCTTCCGAATTGTAAAGTGCATAAATAAAAATAATAATAATAATTATTATTATTTGTACATGTCCCTTCCGAATTGTAAAGTGCATAAATAAAAATAATAATCATAATTATTATTACTATTCTTATTTGTACATGTCCCTTCTGAATTGTAAAGTGTATAAAAAAAATAATAATGTAGTAATAATAATAATAATAATAATATTATCTTATTGTTACATGTTCCCTCTGAATTATAAAGTACTATGGCATATCAGTTGGTACTATATAAATGAAAAATATTTTTATTATTAGTTTTTTAATAAATTTAAATAAGTAAATATGAATTGTGACTTATTTTAATGTTGCAAAATTTATATTATTTATTGTAATAGTTTTTTGTAAGATACATTGCAGCCAAGGATATATGATCTGAGATAGCATGTTTTTTGGGTTAGGAATCCCTCCTCCCCCAGGTTTTCCAGTCTCTAAGCCCCCAGGTCTTCAGTTTCCCTCTCCAGCATCTTCCCAGGATCAGCGTATGGCTGAGGGGGCTGCTGATGTGACTTCCCTCTGTCAAGCTTTCTGCAGAGACGATCCTTAGAAAAAAAGATCCCCCCAAAGCAGCGTCAGTAACAATGTCATGGACAAGTTGCTTACATTAAAGGGTGCTTAGTGGAATAAGACTTGTTAAAGTAAGCAGAACCTCCAAAGTACCCCCTAGTGATTACCTACTGCAGGGGGGAGGCTGCGCTTCAGACTTTATGAGGGGTAGCAAATCACCCCTCCACCTCCCTTCTGACCAAAGAATTATTTAAAGTGGAATCAGGTGGCTGACACTAAGCTGTGAGGGGGGGGTCTGTGGCGCACATGTGTACAGCTGATCTGAGGTTCGCACTATCCCCTTCAGATAACTGTCTTCATCTGTTCCATCGCAGGCATCTGTCCTGGGACCATTTCCATATGGCTGAAGTTTCTCTACACTTGTGAACACAATGAGGGGCACTACCTACACCGACAGAGCCCATGTCGTGTCACCCTGCGCGGATTTTATTATATCATAAACATATGAGCGACTCCATCATGCCGCACATTAAAGACCATTAATCCTAAATAAAAAAAAACACAATCCAAAGCTGTAAATCAACGCAGTCATTAGTTTTTTGTATTATGAATAAATGTTGCACACATGGACAATATGACATCCATGAGTGTAAAGCGCACCCCATTTTGTCTCGAAATTTTATATATAAACATTTACATTTTTTTTTTACGTAGGGTTTTTTTTATATCAAATTCATAAGACAATAAGTGTCATATGTGATTGCAGGTTCTGTTAACTGAACTCGATGTGGGAAAGATTAAACAAGCTCTGCTAACACACAAGATAAGGCCAATGAAACACCAAAAAGTGACCGTAGTCCTACTTCAGACGGCCATTTTTCACCCTTGTGTTCTTTAACAATGAGCGTATTGATTCTAAACTTATCAACTTTGCTTTTCGGCCACTATTTTTATTAATTCTGAGAGCCATAAAGGAGTTATAAAAAAAATAAACTCTTAAGGCCGGTTTACACGCAACGACATCGCTAACAAGATGTCATTGGGGTCACGGAATTCGTGACGCACATCCGGCCTCGTTAGCGACGTTGTTGCGTGTGAAACGTACGAACGACCGCTAACGATCAAAAATACTCACCATATCGTTGACACGTTGTTCTAATCCCAAATATCGTTGCTGTTGCAGGACACAGGTTGTTCGTTATTCCTGCAGCAGCACACATCGCTATGTGTGACACCACAAGAACGAAGAACAACATCGTACCTGCGGCCGCCGGCAATGAGGAAGGAAGGAGGTGGGCGGGATATTCTGCCTCCGCTTCTATTGGGCGGCCGCTTAGTGACGTCGCTGTGACGCCGCACAAACTGCCCCCTTAGAAGGAAGCGGTTCGCAGGCCACAGCGACATCGCTAGGCAGGTAAGTATAGTGTGACAGGTCCTAGCGATGTTGTGCGCCACGAACAGCGATTTGCCCGTGACGCACAACCGACGGGGGCGGGTGCCTTCACTAGCGACATCACTAGCAATGTCGCTGTGTGTAAAGTGGCCTTTAGTCTCGCCTCTACTAAGCCCTTTCCATACCTATCCCAGCCTTGCTTAGTCCTCCTGCTCGTTGATCTTCTTCTCATTCCGATTCTTCCTTTTGGAACCCTTCTGACTAGACCCTACGAGGTCACATGGGCCTTAACATTGTTAAAGTTAAAGGGGTTTTCGAGGACTTTACTAGTGATGACTGTGTGAGTGCCACATCAGGGAGAGGGAACGCCCAGCGTGCAGCGCAACACAGAGGGAAAACCACTGAAGATATAAAGGAAGACCCTGGCAATAGGGAGAGGGGTCACCGCCTCACACTCACCTGTGCCTGATCCTCACACTCCCTAACGTCCCTAGACAGGTACTTCCCCCCGTGCGCCATCACATACCTAGGCCCTCGCTGACCCTGAACTTACCATGGCTAGGGTGTTGGCCAGCAGGACACTAGTCCCACTACTACAACAAAAAACAAGAAATGTAAGACAAAGACACAACAAAAAGCACTCGGTTTCTTCAGCAGGAAACTTCACAGTTGCAACTGAAACAACATCACAGCTATGCAGAGAGTAGCTCCATCAACTTGATCAGTATAGAGAATACCTATCACCGGCATGGAGTAAAGACAGGAGTGGATGTATTTAACGGAAGGACATGATGAAAAAATATGCTGCAGCTGTGATCAAGGCTAAGAGTAATTTCTAACTGTAATGTACTGTAACATCACATGCTCTCTCTCCTTTACTGCAGAGCACCACAAGCGGGAGAGATGCTGGGCTGTGACAAGCGGTGAAACACCACCCACAGCTCAGTCACTCAGGGAGACTGGGGCCAGCCGCGGTGATATTGGGTCAACTGGAAGCTGACGTGACATCACCAGATCCCAGAGGTCACTGAGCCCGGGGGCCACTTCATGGGCATGAGCGGACCGCGATAGCGCCACTCAGAGGCAGAATTGGCAACACAAGGTATCTAAAAAAAAGCCTTTCCTATAAGTTTTACAGAGATGTGGCCACTATTGCAGAGTAGTGAACCACCCTTTAAGTCATGCAGCAGGTGCGAGTTTTATAAAGCATGCTCTGGAGCTGAGCCCGCACCATACCCAGCAGATGTATCTAACAGGAATATTTTTTTTTAATCATAAGAAAAATAAAAATAACCATAAAAAATTAAATCATCCTTTTTTCACGAATTAAAAATAAAGATATTAAAAAAATATTCATTTTCAGTATTGACGCATCCATAAAAATTGCATCCACCTAAATATAAAATGATCTAACCCATACTGTACACAAAGAAATCCACCCCCCCCCCAAAAGAAAAAAAAATTCAAACCCCCAAATTATTGTTTTTCAGTGGCCACAAAAAAATACAATGAAAAGTAGTCATCTTAGGCCACGTCCACACATTGAGTATTTGGTGAGTTTTGTTACCTGAGTATTTGGAGACCAAAACCAGGAGTGGAAGACTTTACTGAGGTAAATACTGAATGTGTACATGTGGCCTTACACATACTGAGGTAAATACTGAATGTGTACATGTGGCCTTACACATACTGAGGTAAATAATGAATGTGTACATGTGGCCTTACACATACTGAGGTAAATACTGAATGTGTACATGTGGCCTTACACATACTGAGGTAAATACTGAATGTGTACATGTGGCCTTACACATACTGAGGTAAATAATGAATGTGTACATGTGGCCTTACACATACTGAGGTAAATACTGAATGTGTACATGTGGCCTTACAGATACTGAGGTAAATAATGAATGTGTACATGTGGCCTTACACATACTGAGGTAAATACTGAATGTGTACATGTGGCCTTACAGATACGGAGGTAAATACTGAATGTGTACATGTGGCCTTACACATACTGAGGTAAATACTGAATGTGTACATGTGGCCTTACACATACTGAGGTAAATACTGAATGTGTACATGTGGCCTTACACATACTGAGGTAAATACTGAATGTGTACATGTGGCCTTACAGATACTGAGGTAAATAATGAATGTGTACATGTGGCCTTACACATACTGAGGTAAATACTGAATGTGTACATGTGGCCTTACAGATACGGAGGTAAATACTGAATGTGTACATGTGGCCTTACACATACTGAGGTAAATACTGAATGTGTACATGTGGCCTTACACATACTGAGGTAAATACTGAATGTGTACATGTGGCCTTACACATACTGAGGTAAATACTGAATGTGTACATGTGGCCTTACAGATACTGAGGTAAATAATGAATGTGTACATGTGGCCTTATAAATACTGAATGTGTACATGTGGCCTTACAGATACTGAGGTAAATAATGAATGTGTACATGTGGCCTTATAAATACTGAATGTGTACATGTGGCCTTACAGATACTGAGGTAAATAATGAATGTGTACATGTGGCCTTACACATACTGAATGTGTACATGTGGCCTTACACATACTGAGGTAAATACTGAATGTGTACATGTGGCCTTATAAATACTGAATGTGTACATGTGGCCTTACAGATACTGAGGTAAATACTGAATGTGTACATGTGGCCTTACAGATACTGAGGTAAATAATGAATGTGTACATGTGGCCTTACACATACTGAGGTAAATAATGAATGTGTACATGTGGCCTTATAAATACTGAATGTGTACATGTGGCCTTAGCGATACTGAGGTAAATACTGAATGTGTACATGTGGCCTTACAGATACTGAGGTAAATACTGAATGTCTACATGTGGCCTTACAGATACTGAGGTAAATACTGAATGTGTACATGTGGCCTTACAGATACGGAGGTAAATACTGAATGTGTACATGTGGCCTTACACATACTGAGGTAAATACTGAAGGTGTACATGTGGCCTTACAGATACTGAGGTAAATAATGAATGTGTACATGTGGCCTTACACATACGGAGGTAAATACTGAATGTGTACATGTGGCCTTACAGATACTGAGGTAAATACTGAATGTGTACATGTGGCCTTACACATACTGAGGTAAATACTGAATGTGTACATGTGGCCTTATAAATACTGAATGTGTACATGTGGCCTTACAGATACTGAGGTAAATAATGAATGTGTACATGTGGCCTTACACATACTGAGGTAAATACTGAATGTGTACATGTGGCCTTATAAATACTGAATGTGTACATGTGGCCTTACAGATACTGAGGTAAATAATGAATGTGTACATGTGGCCTTACACATACTGAGGTAAATAATGAATGTGTACATGTGGCCTTATAAATACTGAATGTGTACATGTGGCCTTAGCGATACTGAGGTAAATACTGAATGTGTACATGTGGCCTTACAGATACTGAGGTAAATACTGAATGTGTACATGTGGCCTTACAGATACTGAGGTAAATACTGAATGTCTACATGTGGCCTTACACATACTGAGGTAAATACTGAATGTGTACATGTGGCCTTACACATACTGAGGTAAATACTGAATGTGTACATGTGGCCTTACAGATACTGAGGTAAATACTGAATGTGTACATGTGGCCTTACACATACTGAGGTAAATACTGAATGTGTACATGTGGCCTTACACATACTGAGGTAAATAATGAATGTGTACATGTGGCCTTACACATACTGAGGTAAATACTGAATGTGTACATGTGGCCTTACACATACTGAGGTAAATACTGAATGTGTACATGTGGCCTTACACATACTGAGGTAAATACTGAATGTGTACATGTGGCCTTACACATACTGAGGTAAATACTGAATGTGTACATGTGGCCTTACACATACTGAGGTAAATACTGAATGTGTACATGTGGCCTTACAGATACTGAGGTAAATAATGAATGTGTACATGTGGCCTTATAAATACTGAATGTGTACATGTGGCCTTACAGATACTGAGGTAAATAATGAATGTGTACATGTGGCCTTACACATACTGAATGTGTACATGTGGCCTTACAGATACTGAGGTAAATAATGAATGTGTACATGTGGCCTTACACATACTGAGGTAAATACTGAATGTGTACATGTGGCCTTATAAATACTGAATGTGTACATGTGGCCTTACAGATACTGAGGTAAATAATGAATGTGTACATGTGGCCTTATAAATACTGAATGTGTACATGTGGCCTTAGCGATACTGAGGTAAATACTGAATGTGTACATGTGGCCTTACAGATACTGAGGTAAATACTGAATGTCTACATGTGGCCTTACAGATACGGAGGTAAATACTGAATGTGTACATGTGGCCTTACACATACTGAGGTAAATACTGAATGTGTACATGTGGCCTTACAGATACTGAGGTAAATAATGAATGTGTACATGTGGCCTTACACATACGGAGGTAAATACTGAATGTGTACATGTGGCCTTACAGATACTGAGGTAAATACTGAATGTGTACATGTGGCCTTACACATACTGAGGTAAATACTGAATGTGTACATGTGGCCTTATAAATACTGAATGTGTACATGTGGCCTTAGCGATACTGAGGTAAATACTGAATGTGTACATGTGGCCTTACAGATACTGAGGTAAATACTGAATGTCTACATGTGGCCTTACAGATACTGAGGTAAATACTGAATGTGTACATGTGGCCTTACAGATACGGAGGTAAATACTGAATGTGTACATGTGGCCTTACACATACTGAGGTAAATACTGAAGGTGTACATGTGGCCTTACAGATACTGAGGTAAATAATGAATGTGTACATGTGGCCTTACACATACGGAGGTAAATACTGAATGTGTACATGTGGCCTTACAGATACTGAGGTAAATACTGAATGTGTACATGTGGCCTTACACATACTGAGGTAAATACTGAATGTGTACATGTGGCCTTATAAATACTGAATGTGTACATGTGGCCTTACAGATACTGAGGTAAATAATGAATGTGTACATGTGGCCTTACACATACTGAGGTAAATACTGAATGTGTACATGTGGCCTTATAAATACTGAATGTGTACATGTGGCCTTACAGATACTGAGGTAAATAATGAATGTGTACATGTGGCCTTACACATACTGAGGTAAATAATGAATGTGTACATGTGGCCTTATAAATACTGAATGTGTACATGTGGCCTTAGCGATACTGAGGTAAATACTGAATGTGTACATGTGGCCTTACAGATACTGAGGTAAATACTGAATGTGTACATGTGGCCTTACAGATACTGAGGTAAATACTGAATGTCTACATGTGGCCTTACACATACTGAGGTAAATACTGAATGTGTACATGTGGCCTTACACATACTGAGGTAAATACTGAATGTGTACATGTGGCCTTACAGATACTGAGGTAAATACTGAATGTGTACATGTGGCCTTACACATACTGAGGTAAATACTGAATGTGTACATGTGGCCTTACACATACTGAGGTAAATAATGAATGTGTACATGTGGCCTTACACATACTGAGGTAAATACTGAATGTGTACATGTGGCCTTACACATACTGAGGTAAATACTGAATGTGTACATGTGGCCTTACACATACTGAGGTAAATACTGAATGTGTACATGTGGCCTTACACATACTGAGGTAAATACTGAATGTGTACATGTGGCCTTACACATACTGAGGTAAATACTGAATCTGTACATGTGGCCTTACAGATACTGAGGTAAATAATGAATGTGTACATGTGGCCTTATAAATACTGAATGTGTACATGTGGCCTTACAGATACTGAGGTAAATAATGAATGTGTACATGTGGCCTTACACATACTGAGGTAAATACTGAATGTGTACATGTGGCCTTATAAATACTGAATGTGTACATGTGGCCTTACAGATACTGAGGTAAATACTGAATGTGTACATGTGGCCTTACACATACTGAGGTAAATACTGAATGTGTACATGTGGCCTTACACATACTGAGGTAAATAATGAATGTGTACATGTGGCCTTACACATACTGAGGTAAATACTGAATGTGTACATGTGGCCTTACACATACTGAGGTAAATACTGAATGTGTACATGTGGCCTTACACATACTGAGGTAAATACTGAATGTGTACATGTGGCCTTACACATACTGAGGTAAATACTGAATGTGTACATGTGGCCTTACACATACTGAGGTAAATACTGAATGTGTACATGTGGCCTTACAGATACTGAGGTAAATAATGAATGTGTACATGTGGCCTTATAAATACTGAATGTGTACATGTGGCCTTACAGATACTGAGGTAAATAATGAATGTGTACATGTGGCCTTACACATACTGAGGTAAATACTGAATGTGTACATGTGGCCTTATAAATACTGAATGTGTACATGTGGCCTTACAGATACTGAGGTAAATACTGAATGTGTACATGTGGCCTTACACATACTGAGGTAAATAATGAATGTGTACATGTGGCCTTATAAATACTGAATGTGTACATGTGGCCTTAGCGATACTGAGGTAAATACTGAATGTGTACATGTGGCCTTACAGATACTGAGGTAAATACTGAATGTCTACATGTGGCCTTACAGATACGGAGGTAAATACTGAATGTGTACATGTGGCCTTACACATACTGAGGTAAATACTGAATGTGTACATGTGGCCTTACAGATACTGAGGTAAATAATGAATGTGTACATGTGGCCTTACACATACGGAGGTAAATACTGAATGTGTACATGTGGCCTTACAGATACTGAGGTAAATACTGAATGTGTACATGTGGCCTTACACATACTGAGGTAAATACTGAATGTGTACATGTGGCCTTATAAATACTGAATGTGTACATGTGGCCTTACAGATACGGAGGTAAATACTGAATGTGTACATGTGGCCTTACAGATACTGAGGTAAATACTGAATGTCTACATGTGGCCTTACAGATACGGAGGTAAATACTGAATGTGTACATGTGGCCTTACACATACTGAGGTAAATACTGAATGTGTACATGTGGCCTTACAGATACTGAGGTAAATAATGAATGTGTACATGTGGCCTTACACATACGGAGGTAAATACTGAATGTGTACATGTGGCCTTACAGATACTGAGGTAAATACTGAATGTGTACATGTGGCCTTACACATACTGAGGTAAATACTGAATGTGTACATGTGGCCTTATAAATACTGAATGTGTACATGTGGCCTTACAGATACGGAGGTAAATACTGAATGTGTACATGTGGCCTTACAGATACTGAGGTAAATACTGAATGTCTACATGTGGCCTTACAGATACGGAGGTAAATACTGAATGTGTACATGTGGCCTTACACAAACTGAGGTAAATACTGAATGTGTACATGTGGCCTTACAGATACTGAGGTAAATAATGAATGTGTACATGTGGCCTTACACATACGGAGGTAAATACTGAATGTGTACATGTGGCCTTACAGATACTGAGGTAAATACTGAATGTGTACATGTGGCCTTACACATACTGAGGTAAATACTGAATGTGTACATGTGGCCTTATAAATACTGAATGTGTACATGTGGCCTTACAGATACTGAGGTAAATACTGAATGTCTACATGTGGCCTTACAGATACGGAGGTAAATACTGAATGTGTACATGTGGCCTTATAGATACTGAGGTAAATACTGAATGTGTACATGTGGCCTTACAGATACGGAGGTGAATACTGAATGTGTACATGTGGCCTTACAGATACGGAGGTAAATACTGAATGTGTACATGTGGCCTTACAGATACGGAGGTAAAAACTCACCAAATACTCAATGTGTGCACAAGGACTTACAGATGTAAAAACTCACCAGATACTCATTGTGTATATTAGGCCTTAGACCGGCGTCACACTTGCAATTGAAAAATCAGTCCGATTCTTATGCCGGAGAGTAAGACGATTTTTTTCTCAGCAGCTGTTACTTTTTTACAGTCATGTACAGGAGCATTTACAGTGTTCTCTCCTTCACGATAGAATTGTATTGAGAAAACCGGATGACACTTTAATGGTCCATGTGCCGTCTGAGTGACATCCGTTTTTTTCTCGCACCCATAGACTTGCATTGTAGAGACTCGCACGAGAAACTCTAGAAATCGCAGCACGCTGCGGTTTTTTTCTCAGTCTGATTTGGACTGAGAAAAAACAAGCAGATCAGAGCTGCCTCATTGATTAACATTGGTCCGAGTGCAATGCGAAATTCTCTCACATTGCACTCGTGTGAGTCAATCGCAAGTGTGCCCAAGGCCTTACAGATACTGAGGTAAAAACTCACCAAATACTCATCGTGTGCCCAAGGCCTTACAGATACTGAGGTAAAAACTCACCAAATACATAGGACTGAATAAATTACATTGTACAGATTTTCTTAAAAAAATATTCCTCTTATTAGAAAGGAAAATATTTCATAGACACATGGCCCAATTGTTAACGCTCAGTTTCATTCTCAGAAACTGTAATTGTTTGCATTGCCAGAAACTTTAAAAGCAAATCACAGAAAACTTCATAAAAACAACCACATAGTATTGAAAACAAGGCCATTCTTACCAACACATGGTTAATATAGGAGTTTATTGCAGGATGTGGACGGCCCCCGATGGTATATGATGGAGTGACACAGGTGCAACATACTGATGACTATCACAAGCTATGCTGCACAGTAACCTACATGTCATCGCGCCATCACGGCTGAATGGTCATATCAAGGTCATTAGATCTATGTGACAGAATCTGTGGCATTACGGAAGGGTAAATTACAGATCATGCAAACAGTACCCAACCGCCACAACAAGTATACGAGTATAGGCAAATATTTTAATGTTGGGTTTAGTGACTGTTAAAGGGTAACTATACTTTCAAGAAACTTTTCAGGATATGATGTCCTGTGTGTGTGTCTGAGGAATAACACCATTTATTATTCTAATATGCCTTGTATTTTGCATTTTCACCAGTTTTACCCTCTGCATGCTCTCTCTCTTAATTTCTAATTGACTATGAGTCAACTAGCGCAAATAGGGTCATACCAGATATAGATTTGCAAAATGCACGAAGTTACACTAACCTAATGGGGTTGTGAAAGTCGCAACTCTATGCAGGCTTATAAAGTAATGGGAAATCCCCAGAGGCAATAAGCCTGGGGATTACATGGTAGCATGAGCCTCCCCTTTTTATCTTCTACTTTCTCTTCTTTTATCTGTTTTTTCTATATATTGCATTATTTTATTATTCCAATGCTTTTTATATGGTATTTGGGTTGTGTGTTAATTTTGTGCTGACTGTGAAGGGTTAATTTCTGAATAGCAGCTGGTAACGCGAACAGGCTGGAGCCGGTTTTTTCTTCAGCCTGTTGCGCGCTCAATTTTGAAGATTTTGATTGGTCAGTGGTAGTTTTGAGCGGGAAGAAATTTGGATAAATTACAGCTGTTCTAGTCAGCTGTGTCAGTGTCACCTGTCAAGCCAGAAGAATCACCCACCCGCCCTCCCCCTTTTATATTTATATGATGTCGTGTTTGTTTCATTAGATGGGAAAAAAATCACCCAACTTTCGTTGGGTGGATTTATGGTTTTTATATGTTTTATGGATATGTAAAATTTTTGGTAATGGTTGGAACTATTTAGTTATGGAAAAGTATTTAAAGTTATACATTTTAACGTAACCATTAATAAAGCAACACGGCCATTTTTTGCCATTGCATCTCTGAGTCATGTGTATTTATTTATTTTAATGGGGTTAATGTATATATATGTGAGCTCTATGCTACCATGGCGGCTGCCGCAGCTTCACCACGTGGGTTAATATTCAGTGGTGGAAAGGAAAAGCGGCGTTAATGCTGCGCTGCCACCGAATGGAGAGATTGTTGATTATTAATAATTTTTTTCTGTTATTTCATAGGTCCACACGTTTCAGGGCTCAATTCCCCTTCTTCAGACCTAAAAGGAAGAATCAACAATACAATGTAAAGGGCCATTTATTCCATGGTCTTTACATGTAAAAAAGAGGCATACATAGACAAGTACAATAATCATGAACATTTCAAGGCACAGACAGGTACAGGAGGATAGAGGTCCCTGCCCGCGAGGGCTCACAGTCTACAGGGATGGGTGATGCTACAGGAGGTGAGGGTAGAGTGGGTCATGCGGCGCTATAGTGGACTGAGGGCAACTGCAGGTTGTAGGCTTGTCGGAAGAGGTAGGTCTTCAGGTTCCTTTTGAAGGTCTCCAGTAGGTGAGAGTCTGATATGCTGGGGTAGAAAGTTCCAGAGTATGTGAAAAGCACAGGAGAAATCTTGTATGCGATGGTGGGAAGAGGAGATAAGAGGGGAGGAGAGAAGGAGATCTTGTGAAGATCGGCGGTTGCGTTTAGGTAAGTACTGGAAGACTAGAAGTATATCACATGTACACGGGAATTGGTCTATCTTGTAGACAGTTTTACCTCCATGTCATGTACGGATATCACAACAGTAAGTTGTATTTTTTGCCTAGATGCCTATGGCCCTGTACGTTCAGTTCAGTTGAATGGTGGGGGCTCTCGGCTTTACATCTGTAATGCAGACAGTTACTCTTGGGTCAAATCCGAGTCTGAAGCCTAAACATTGCAGAATTTGTATGTTGCTTTTCAGGAAGTTAATATTGTCTGCTGTTCTGTTGTCTCCTTGTCTTTTGTATTTTTATGTTTCTTGTCTCAGAAAATAATTTCCTTTAAAATGTCTCTTCTTCATATTCTGTCCTGCTGTCTCTTCCTGTGCTTTTTTTCTCCAGATGGCCATTGCTCTTGTACCAGATGTCTCAGTTTGAGTGAAGATCTCCATCTCCTGATGTTCGGCTCTTGTAGCACAGCTGATAAATCCATCATCATATTGTTGGGAGTTGGGATTTCTCTGTTGATAGTTTCTCCATGTGTGGCCAAGGAAACTGTCTGTAAGACTGTGGGGAAGGAGGTGTTGCAATAATTTCCAAAGATATGACCTTCCTTATGCTTCTCCCAAGATCATTGATGTTTCCTTGAATGTTGGAAATCAAACAGTCCTAGGGACTGAGGAGCATGAGAAAAATAAGTGTGAAGCCCTGGCCTATCAGGTAGTCACAGGGTATTGTGCAATCTGCCCTTCTGTGCAATATCCACCTCCTCCTTGGTTAGGGGTCCCTAACCAATGGTGTTGCCAAAACCAGCTAATCAAAATCCTAGGAACACTCTGCACCACACCCACCAGTGGACAGCCTGAGTGGAATAGGGTCTTGGGGGGTTGGTTAAGGTGGGGTCAGGAGTCAGTCAGTGAAAGTGAGAGGAGGTCAGGAGCTGGGCTCCTTGGAACTACTAGGTAGCAGACGTTGGTCTGGGCCTGGTAGGAGCTGGACCCCTGGTCACAGGGGATCATGACAAGGGGCATGGCATTGTCATGGAGGACAGCCGGTGGCCTTGTACCATCACCGGGCTGGAACCAGGACACGACGGGGTACGTGGACCATAGGTCAGGGAGCAGCTTCAGGCAACCTGACAATTCGCCCGGCGAGAACGGAGCCTTCAAGATCCGCTCTCCACCCGCTCCAAAATCGGGGTACTAGCACAACAAGCAAGATAGGACTTTCCACCAATACGGTCCAAGAAATTCCAAGCGTGAACCCTGAGAGCAAGCTCCCCCAGTTAGCCATACTGGGGAGCGGGACCCGACTAGTTTTAGGCTACAGGGACCAACCAGAAAACAACAAGGTGCCACGGGAAAAGGTCACAGATCAACAGGCAACACCAACAGAAACGGGACCCAAACGTGCTCCCCCTCAGCAGCAGCGGTGTGACTGAGTTAGTGACCCTTAGCTCCCTAACGGCACATCCCTGTCACCATCACCGAGTCCCGGCCATTCCCCCTATCCATGGAGGGGTTAAACACCTGGCTGCCCACTCCATCGCCACCGGGTACTCCCAGGAATAGCGGTGGTACTCCACCTTACCACACACCACGGGTGGCATCACGAACTCTCAATATACCATACCGCCTGTAAATAACCCCCTTTATTCCAGTGGCCGTGAGACCCCCGGATCCGGACGCCCCTCAAGCCACTGCGGATCCAGATCCGAGCAGCTCGGCTGCTGACACGGGGGCAGTACTTAAGCACCAAGAAAAAAAACGAGTGGGGCCCAAATATTCATAGTCCGTATTGAGAAAGGTGGGCACATTCGGCAGATGGCCTGGATGCAATTTCCCCTTTAATAGCCGGTTATAGAGCACCTCCTCGTGACTCAAACAGTTTGCCTCAACACGCTGATATAAACCAAATAATGTGTATGGAGGTGTTCCGACTGATCCTGGCAGCAGGTGTTGCGAGGAAGAAGGGTAAGGCATGTTTGATTTCAGCATGTCTAGCATCCCTTGTTCTCATGGGAGATACTCAGCTGACAAAAATGTGTAGCAGACACACACTCCCCTCTACCTATTGAGAATACATGCTCACTTGCCTGAACTTACATGTACAGAGACAACCCATAAGTGAAAATGTAAGGAGATGGACTTGTCACGTTTCCTCCCAGAAGACACAAATTGCGTTATTGTCATGTGAACTGTGTTATGTAGTAGTGTTGTATGTGTTATGCTGACAGTAGGGTCAGACAAAGTTAATAGTTGGGACTAGGCCATAGTGGGAGTGGTTAGTGTGCAGGGAAAGTGAGGGTTTCCTGTGAAACATCAGATGGAGGTGACTAGAGCAGACCTAAGGTCTGGTTAGCCAACAAGGCTGCATGATGTGGATGTACTTGCAGCTAGAAGAGACACAGTGTGAGAAAAAGGTGACTGGACGATGGAGTCGGTTCAGCAGACTGACCAAGAACGAGTGACCAGGTGAGACGAGTCCACAAATAGGATACTCAGCTACAAGGCCCTGGGAAGTTTACAACTCTTGAAAGTAACAGGCCCAGATGGAATAGAACATAAAACAAAGGCTGTCCCCAGAGCAAATGTTCCATAGGAGTCAGTAAGCATGAAGCTATAGTTCAGTCATATTGGCAACCCACCTCCTTTACGAGGAGAACAAGACACAGAGCCGCAGTAGGAAAATAATGACTCTCACAAACTGTACGGTGATGTTGAGCTGGGTGGTGGTAAAACAAACAGGACTAGTGAGGACAGGAAAAACTAAGATGGAAGAAGTGGACAGACTGTGGGTGGAGATACTGACTAGCAAAGGAGTAACAATGTTTAGAATTTTTGACTTTTAGGCTCCATGTCTCACCATCCACTACATCTTTGAGCGTGAGACGACCTTTATTTTATAGACAATCATCTTGGCTATCTCGTACATAAAATTTGATTTGCAGCTATGTACCAAATGATTAGTTATGCAGATTTTTGCCAGATCACTGCATTGTTACTGTTTTGCTCTTTGTAGCAACATTTTTTTCTTCCTGTATACTAGAAATTACTACCTGTTCTCACATTCCCTAAAAGTTCAGTGTGTGATTCCCAAGTGAAAGGTCACTGGTTCGAATTGAGGAGCAGCCATGTAGAAGATTTCTAATGAAAAGAGTTAAATCATCATCCATCTCATCGATAGTGGTCTCTTGGCCAAGAATATTGGCAAAACTGCATCATGTGAGGCCATGACAGTTGGAAGAATACAAAATGAAGTCCATACATCCATTCAAAAGCCAAGAGGTGACGTCCAGGCAAAATATCGGAGTCAACAAGTCGTCTCATCATAAGGTCTATGAGTTTTAGTGCGACAAATACGGCAGTTGAGGCGGCTCGTATGCTTCATAATATTGAGAACACAGACGTCTGTGCAAGTACTGTGCAACGCATGTTAGACAAGTCTGGAATGGTGGCCAGAAAAAAGGTGAAGAAGCCGCGACTTCAATATCATCATAAGGAGCGTCAAGTTTGAAAAAAAGTCAAAAAAGTGGAAGATTGGAAATGGGCGATTTGGAGCAATGAGATGAAAGTCAATAGAAAGCTCTAATGGGTGTAAATGGGTCTGGAAGAAATAAGGGGAAAAGAGGCTAATGGATCGAGAAATTGAAGAAATTGTGAGGTTCAGTGAGGAAGCCTGATGACAAGGGGTTGTTTCACAGCCAAAGTCATTGGACACTTGACCAGGATGGATGGTGATCTCAATGCTGAGCTATATGGGAGTGTCCTACAAAACGAGTTACTTCACACACTCGAGTACTATGGGTATGAAAAGGACGACATAGTGTTATAGCAGGACAACGACCCGAAGTATACGCCGAGATTGGCAGAAAGTTGAAAGAAATGGTAGAGTAACAATGAAGTAGAGGTGCAGAATTGGCCCCAGAACTCAAGCTAACTGAACACTTAGAAGAAAAAGCTGTATACATCCCCAAGTGAGTCGACCAGTATACACCAACATTGGAAACATGTAGAAGAGATGTGGGATAAGATTTCGATCGAGACATGCTTAAAATGTGATTGAGAGCCCAAAACAATACAGAGAGTCAAAGATGGATTTAAAAAATACTAACAAAATAAAAACTAAAATTTAGATTTTTAGGAGCAAAACCATAACAATGCAGTGACATGACATGAATCTGCATAACAAATCATATACTAAATAGTTGCAAGTCATACTTATGTATGAAATAGCCAAGATGACTGTCTAGAAAATGAAGGTCGTCGCACGCTTAAAGCCGTGATGGTTGAGAAATATGGAGCATGACAATCAAAACATTGTTACCCTTTTGATAGTCAGTGTACTTCATGTTGATAAAGAAATGTATGAGAATGCATGCCCGCTATCTCCTGAGTGCTGATATGAAGTTACTGTTAAGTGAAAGACTATTTTTAAAGAAGTGGTGGTCTCCTTCAGCGAACCAGTTATAGGAAGAATATATTCTTATTGTAGATTGCTGAACATTTAAAGACAAATTAAATTCACCTTGCATCTTACAAAAAAAAAAAAAAAAAAATTAAAGATTTTTGGTACTCACCATAAAATCTCTTCTTGTAATCTTCATTGAGGGGAAACATGAACTATGGGTAATATGCTGCCACCTGGGGGCTGACACAAAGTATAGATCTTAGAAAAAAAGCTGAATCCTCCCTACCTGTCACAGCATGGACTGAGGGGAGAGTTTGCGTGAGCCAAAACACACAATGACAGGGGTAACACCACGATAAACAAGGGGTACAGCGGGGACACTAAACCAACAGAAGGCCCTAGGACTAGTGAGAGGGAGATGGACACCTCCTCCACTTACCTTCAACTGTACTCTGCACTCCTAGCCAGTCCCTGTACATGTTCCTCATCTGTTGCCCAACAGGAAACTGAAGCCTTGAGTGACCCTACAATAGTCCTGGCTAGTGAGTGGACAAGTAAGGGATGCTAGCCTCACAGCTGCACAAGGAAAGAAGACAGACAGGAGGAAACACAAGGATGAACTGCTGCAGTCAGCACCAAGACTGCAGCCACCACAGCAACTTCAAGAGAGGGTTTCAGCAGCTCCTTCCACCTCCAGGACCAGCATCCAAATGGCAAAGAGAATAACTGGCAACCTCTGCTGGTAGCACAGGGTATACTAAGGCACTGGGAGTGGTCCCAAACCGGAAACACCTGACCAGGAGTCAGAAGCTGCTGGAGAGTAAACTGGCATTAACCCTACGACTGCCAAAAGAAAGGAAACACGTTTAATGTTGAGAGTCAAGAATGGAAATGACTCAAGTCCTGACTCTGTCACTAGTTTCATAATGAAGAGAGAAAGCCGAGACGCTACCAGACCACCAGGGCAGCCAACACCCAGTTATCCAGTTAGTGCAAAAGCAGTAGGATGAACAAAACGAAGACCAACTTCCAACTTTGGTGAGTACCAAAAAGGAGTATAGCCGGCCTTATGGCTAAAAAAAAGAGGTGCGGATAACACTAGCTATCATCTAGCCGCAGAATAGGTGATAAGGTACTGGTCAGTGGGGGTCTGGCCATTGGGATCCACACCGATCGGCAAATCAGGGAATCTTTTATCCCCAATGGGCACATATTCTGGGTACAAAACAGAGCCGCAGGTTAGACGTCTAATCACCTCTCCGTTCATTTCCAATGGGGCTGTCAGAAAAAGCCAAATGCAGCTCTCAGCAGCCCCATAAGAATGAACGAAGCAGCGTCGAGCACTGTCACTTTATACTAAGGAGGATAAAAGTGCCGCGTTCTGCCAATCGCTGCAGGTCCCAGACGGTTGGCACCCGACCAACACGTTTTCTCCTACCCTGTGAATAGGGGATTTCAGCAGACCACCCCTTTAAGGTGGTCCTGCTGCGAAGCATAGCTATCTTATGGGCAGCTTTCCAGACACGAAGGTCTGCTTTTAAGGTGGCAGACGGGAACTGCACCCACGGGCAGCTGCATGGACTGTACATATGGCAAGGAATGACCTATTAATGTATAGAAGGAAAATAAATCAGCATCAATGATCCTTCAGTTTCTGCACTCCCTTTGTAAGGCTTCACATCTGCAATCTGGCATGTTTATAATGAAAGCCATAGCACTGAGACAAATCTGCAGCTCGTTGTGCCCTATGGGGTCCATCAGTCGCTCCAAGGTAACGGTCTTTTTGACAGGAGAAATAGCGCTCAATATCCAGAGTGTGATGGAGGCTAGTAATGGGGCAGAACAAAGCCTGAAACCTATAGAAGGAAAGCAGACGGAAGCCTTCTCAGGTCAAGGGTGCCCTCTGGTGGGGAAGTTTGGTATTGCATCAGAAAAAAAGCAGTACATGTGCCAATTAATTGGTATTAACAACATAAGTAAGAAATGATTATATTAATTCAGCTAAATATGCTAAAATCATGTCCGTTTTTTACAGCCGTATGACATCTGTTTTTTTGCGCACAGGGTCCCACCTTGCATCATCTTTACAATTGGCTTTTGAGGTTTATTTTGCAGGAAAATCTTGTTAAAAAGGGGACAGTATGGGGTGCAGTCCTACATACCCAGCTATCGGTGCAATACACCCCTCTCGGCACAGTAGAAGGGTACGGTCCCTGCATCCGTGGCCTGTTTAGGAGTAAACCTGGCGTCATGCAACCTCCTGACATTTATTTACCAACACGTAATTGCCCGAAGTGTCCTGTTTACACCGGCCGATGAAAATGAAAGGGAGAGAACAATCATTAAAACGACTGATCCGTCTCCATAATCGCATTACTGTCGGCACAGGACGGTAAAATCATTGCACCCATAGAACATTAATAACAATATTGTTTTCTCTTTTCTTATAAATCACTTTTGTAGCCTTTTATATTATTAAAGGACTAACTGTTTAATGGTCTTTTTGTCCCCCAGACTTGTATTGGTCCTTGCAAGAAAAAAACGCAGACACATCTCCTTGTGTTTTGCACACACGCACGGTCGTAAAAAAAACATGGCCAAGTGAATAGCACCATAAAACACATGAACATCTGAATGAGGCCTTATACCTGTATGATCCAGATGACCCACAGTTTACCATATAGCACTATACGGTCAGCCGGTGATACATTATCAGGGCCTAACAGCACGACCGGCGGTGACAGGAGCTGCGTCTGTTCCCTACAGTTGTGCCTGTATCAGGGCCGGTTACTTGTTCGTAGCTTGAAGTCCATTTTCATTGACAATCATCCTGATGAGTCCCCGGTTTAGACACCGCCCGGCTGACGTTCTCCACCCAGTGCATTATCGCAGAGGATCAGAGACGAAACCGATCTGTCATCACTGATAAAGTCCAAGCAGAAGTTGTGTTACACTTTGGTCCAAAAAAGCTACGGCTTATTGTATGCAATTATGTAGTAAAAAATAACAGTCATAACTGACAAAGCTCTGCAACCAGATGTGCTGGGATGTCAGTTTTTCTGATTTTTCTCTTTATATTTTTGAGTAAAATGTAAATTGTTCTTTATTCTATAATCTACTGACGACGTCTCCAAATTTCCAAGTAATACATTTTGTATTTATTTTCTGAAAATGAGAAATGGTGAAAAATAACAGAACAATACATTGTATTCACCTCACATAATGTAAAGAAAACAAGTTCCTCATCATTTAGAAACAACAATACTAATAATGTTTTACCTCAGGAAGAGTCAGAAATCAATATTTTGTGAAAATAACCATGATGTTTAATCCCAGCTTTCATGCGTCTTGGCTGCTTTCCACCAGTCTTCACACGGCTTTTGGGTGACCTTATGCCACTCCTGGGGCAAACATTTAAGTTCTTCTTTGTTTGATGGCTTGTGACTATCCATCTTCCCCTTGGATACATTCCAGAAGTTTTCAATGGGGTTCAGGTCTGGAGATTGGGCTGGCCATGACAGTTACCTACAAAAGGAATGGCAAATGGCAGCTAGGGTGAAGTGCACGGCAAGAACAGTTTGTAACAGTCTCCTAGAAGCAGGGCTCAAGTCATGTAAAGCTAGAAAAAAAAAGTCTTTCATCAATGAGAAGCAAAGGAGAGCCAGGCTGAAGTTTGCCAAAGACCATAAGGATTGGACCATAGAGGACTGGAGTAAGGTAATCTTCTGTGATGAGTCTAATTTTCAGCTTTGCCCAACACCTGGTCGTCTACTGCAGAGTTTCCCAACTCCAGTCCTCAAGGCACACCAACAGTGCATGTTTTCAGGATTTCTTTAGCATTGCATGGGTGTTGGATTCAGCACCTTTGCAGGTGATTAAATTATCACCTGTGCAATACTAAGGAAATCCTGAAAACATGCACTGTTGGTGTGCCTTGAGGACTGGAGTTGGGAACCTCTGGTCTAATGGTTAGATGGAGACCTGGAGAGACGTACAAGCCACAGTGTCTTGCACCCACTGTGAAATTTGGAGGAGGATCAGTGATGATCTGGGGGATGCTTCAGCAAGGCTGGAATTTAGCAGATTAAACTTTGCGAAGGGCGTATGAATCAAGCCGCATACAAGATTATCCTGGAAAAACAGTTGCTTCCTTCTGCTCAGGCAATGTTACCCAACTCTCAGGACTGGTTTTCCAGCAGAACAATGCGCCATGCCACACAGCTAGGTCAATCAATATGTGGACGAAGGACCACCACATCAAAACCCTGTCATGGCCAGCCCAATTTCCAGACCTGAACCTCATTGAAAACCTCTGCAATGTAATCAAGAGGAAGATGGATAGTCATAAGCCATCAAACAAAGAACTGCTTACATTTCTGCACCAGGAGTTGGCATAAGGTCACCCAAAACCAGTGTGAAGACTTGCGTGGGAAAGCGGCCAAGACGCATGAAAGCTGGGATTAAAAAGCATTGGTTATTCCACAAAAATATTGATTTCTGAATCTTCCTGAGGTAAAACATTATTATATTGTTGTGTGTAAATGATTATGAACTTGTATTCTTTGCATTATTTGAGGTGAAAGCCGTGCATTGTGCTGTTATTTTGACCATTTCTCATTTTCAGAAAATAAATACAAAATGTATTGCTTGGAAATTCTGAGACGTTGTCAGTAGGTTTATAGAATAAAAGAGCTGCCGTGTCTTGGGTCCAGAGACCTGCGGTCAACCAAGATCGGACCCATGTGCACGGATGTCTGAATATGCCCTAAGGCTAATGGAAAGAGGCACTGTACATAAGTGGCTGCAGCTCCATTCAAACAGAAGGCATGGGAACACGTGGGTACCATCGGTGGTCGATAAGACATGTATCACCTATCCGGTGTTTAGGTAATAAAGAAGGGCTCCCAGAATCACTAATGAATGTCCGGCCGACATCTCTCACTCCTGACTCCTCCAGACACACGAATGCTCCTCTCGGCCTTAAAATTCCAACTGGCCGACCCTTTATTCCCGCTACTGGTCAGTCCGGCCAAATCTGAAGCTTCAGACAACTTTCACATAATGTGGCTTCACGCACCTTGAATGTCCTTGTGATCCAGAAAACCTGACAAAACGGCTACATGTAGGAAAACCCTGACACCCTCCTTCCGAGTATGCACATTCAACAATTGTTACTTGTGGGCTATTGCGAATTACCTATTCTCATGACTGTAAAGAATCACATCTGTTCCTCAATATTAACTAAATCAGATTGTATTATTCCAGATTAGAAAGTGCGCAGTCACAAGGCCCTATAACGCGGACCATGATCGTATAGTAACGCTTGGACTGGCCAGCGGCTCTCCTGATCCTGAGCACGACAGCTGTATAGAAATAGTTGCCGACAAGCTCTGGTCAGGAGAGCCGCCAGCCAGTCCGAGCATTACAATGCGATCGTCATCTGAGTTATATGGCCGTCTTATTGCGCCCTAAGGAGCCCCATACACAATAGATAGCAGCCGGACAAACGATGATACAGCCGACAACTTTCTCTCTGGACTCCTCCATACAAAGCCAAAAGAGATGCGACTGATGGCTTATTTCAAAGTGGACACGGTGGATCCATATCACCCCTAACATTCATTGTTGGGTGGGGGGGGTGACGATCCTTACCCACGATATCAGCAGACAATATTAGTCTAAGGCAGGGGTCGGGAACGTTTGTTGGCTGAGAACACCATAAATGCCCCACATTTTAAAATTTAAGAACGTGACAACCATATTCACCAGGAGGGAGCGGCGGTGGTGGAGCAGATCAGAAGGTCCCAGGAGGCAGGGTCGGCGATGCTGCGGACACGGAGGCGGGGGTGTCGTGAGTCAACAGGGTCAGTGTGCGGAGGGTCGGCGATAATCCTGCGGGCTCATTGATCTGCCGGCGTACGGCTTTGAATTTCCTTCAGTTGACAAAATTGACTTCAAGAAAATGGCTGAGGTGCATGCGCAGATCGACGTGATGGTCTTTAAGAAAATGGGCGCGGAGTCCTATCTGCGCACACGCCGCTTCTGCGGCCATTTTCTTGAAGTCAATCTCGTCAACTGGGAGATTCAAAGCAGATCAATGGCGCCCACCACCGCGACAAACCACGAGCCCGCAGTATCGCTGACCCTGCACCACCACTGCCACCCCTGTAAGCCATATGCACCCCAATTTTACCCCCAGTTTTGGAGGAAAAAAAAAGTGCGTCTTACAAATCGTAAGACTTGTCTGCGAGCCAGATGCTGCCATCAGAAGAGCCACATCTGGCTCGCGAGCCATAGGTTCCCGACCCCCGGTCTAAGGGTACGTGCCCATGATCAGGCCTCAGAGGTCTCCTCCGCAGGAGAATGCAGCTGCTCGTGACCATGATCAGGGTTCGGGGCGCGGTGGTCTCCTCGCTGTGTGTTCCCTACAGAGGACGATTGCGACTCCACAGCAAAGAATTGACATGCTTGCGGCTCGGTCAGTTTTCGCTGCGGGAAAACCCAAGCACAGTGGGCATTAGATTTCTATAAATCCATCCATTGTGCTTGTACTGTACAATGCAGGGTTTTAGACACAGCAAAAACACGCTACATCCAAAACGATGCAAACACTGATCGTGGGCACGAACCCTAATGTGTATAGAGGCAGACAAAGTGTCAGTGACCTCACTTTCCGGAGCAGACGCTGTTATCTACCCCGTATAATACCAGAACGCACAGATCATAGACACATTCATGGGAAAATACAGACAATTAAGATTTAGATTTACTTTAAAAATTCAAAATTTACAAAACAAATTTAAAACATTTCAGTTTTCAGGATTTTTTTTACATATCTAAAAGTGCATTTAAAGCTGTTTTGTAAATATATAACTCTTTCTGTAGGATCTGGGGACGGTGCACCCCCCTATCCATAGACACTTTGTATGAGCAGGTGCCCAGGTGACTGTAATAAGCGGTATATATTATATGACTGTCTGCAGCGTTACTGCTGGAGACTGAAGCACTACACGGCATCCTCTGGAATCAATGATGCTGGAGATAATAGTGGGGTCCCATAGTCACCCCCCAATACCTTAAGTTTTAAAGTGGTTTTCAGGGATATCAGAATTCTTAGTATAAATCATCATCATAAAAGATCACCAAAAATATAACACCGCAGGTGCATAATTCCTATAGATTGAGAATTATAGAATGTCTCCCCGTCCTCCTGACAATTTTTGCGCATCTTTCCTCGGACGGCTGCATTGTGCCGCTCCTCTCTTATGCCTCTTGGAAATGAACAAACTGACAACTGGGTTTTACTATTCCTCCGCTTAAGAATGCTACCTCCCAGCTGTATTTACAGGAGGAGTAACAGAGGAATGGTAACTCTAGCTATTGCTGTATTTACAGGAGGAGTAACAGAGGAATGGTAACTCCAGCTGTCTATTGCTGTATTTACAGGAGGAGTAACAGAGGAATGGTAAAACACAAGCTCCAAAGTCATAATTTCATGGGAGATACAAGTATTTACTAAAACAGACCAGCTCATGATTAAAATCACCGTACAGCCCTCGATACAAATTTCCGTTACTTTGTACCCCTTATTTTGGGAATGGCGGGTGCACATTATTCTGATATATTAAAGGCACATTTGGTAAAAAAGTGTAAAGTCAGGTAAAAGGTGTGAGGCTTTAGTCTTCAATCCCAGGACAGGTGCCACTTTCTACGGATTCCACGGGGGAAAACGGGAAGAACCACGTGAGAAATGCGGCTCCACACCCCGCTCAGTTTGTCCACATCCATTTCGTTGTGCGCGCTGACTTCCGAGCTTGCAAACCGCTCCCACAGAAAGTCCTTCACCTTCTCTTCTACCTCTGGGAACGAAAGGTCCGTGTCCAGCGACTGCTCTTCCAGGAGCACAGTGAGCACCAGAGCCACGTTTTTGAAGGCGGCATTTTCGTGATCACAGTATTTGTAGAGGATGAGTAAGGATCCGGACGGCAATGTTTCTAGGCGGTACAATACGGCTGCCCGACTATGGGACTGAAATCCTGCGCTTAGTTTTTCATCGATCCTCATTTTGCTGGTGGCACTATCAGAGTCGGCCTCATCCGGTCCATAGACCAGTACCCACTCGGCACGCCGGGCATCGGCGTAGGCCTTGGCCAGACGTTTGCTCACACACAGTAGAGTCTTCTCCCCGTCCCGGGCGGCGGTGAGGATTATTATGGAAGGTGTGCTTGGATCAGACGTGTTGAGGTGTTTCTGTAGTAGCTTTTCACTTCTAAACCACAAACCTTCGTTCTGCCCAGGAAAATCCTTCTTGAGATTTGCAAATTCTTTGAAAAAAATTTCGAGAGCGTTGTCACGGTGGACTGGGCGATCTTTCTGGGTCAGGAGAGAATATACTGAAGCCACAACCAATGCAAGAACTATACAACCACCTAAAGGGGAGAGACGATGGGACACGTTAGTATGACCGGAACAACACGCATCCATGTTATAGAAATAATCAAAGCCCTAACTGGTGAACATTAACGTGAACCTGTCAGGTCCAATATGCACCCAGAACCACGAGCAGTTCTGTGTACATATTGCTAATCCCTGCATCTGGCAGCATAGATAAAGAGATCGTTACAAAAAGTATTTCTAAAGATCCTTTATGATATGCTAATGAGCGCAGGGACTAGTCACAAGGGTGTTAGTTCCTGCGCTCATTCCGCCCACAGGGGCGTGCTAGCATGCTATTCAATGCCCATTGCCATCAGCGGTGATGCACGTACCTGTGTCCACTGTCAACGCTTCAGCACACCGGACTAAAGCCTGCTTTACACGCTGCAATGTATCTTACAATGTGTCGGCGGGGTCACGTCGTAAGTGACGCACATCCGGCATCGTAAGGTACATTGCAGTGTGTGACACCTACATGCGATTGAACGGTAAAACGTTCATCGCATACACATCGTACCTGTCTCTAGAATTGCACGTTAGATTGTTCATCGTACCCGGGGTAGCGCACATCACAGTGTGTGACACCCCGGGAACGATGAACAGATCTTACCTGCGTCCTGTGGCTCCCGGCCCACAATGCGTAAGGAAGGAGGTGGGCGGGATGTTTACGTCCCGCTTAGCTCCGCCCCTCTGCTTCTATTGGCTGGCTGCTGTGTGAAGTCACTGTGACGCCGAACATCACTCCCACTCCAGGAAGTGGACGTTCGCCGCCCACAGCGAGCTCGTATGGACGGGTAAGTATGTGTGACGAGGGTTACTCATATGTGCGGCACGTTCAACAAATTGAACGTGCCACACATACGATGGGGGCGTTGCAAATCGCATACGAAATCGTATGCGAAATTGCAAGATGTAAAGCAGGCTTTAGGGTCAGTGCGCAAGATCAGAATGCCTCGCACTACCGGTCATGCCGAGATGCGTACACCCGGCTTCATATTGCGCTTCAGAGAAGTCTAGTGTGCATGACCAGAAGTGCCGGGACTTCTGATCATGCGCACTGACCCTAGGTGCAGCGTTCTGAAGCGGTGATAGCGGACACAGGTACGCGCATCACGGCTGATGATGCTGGTCAATGGGCATTGGATAGCATCTTAGTATGCCCCAGTATGAGTCCTAACATGCTAAGAGGGCGGAATGAGCGCAAGAACTAACGCCCTTGTGACTAGTCCCTGTGCTCATTAGCATATCATAAAGGATCTTTAGAAATACTTTTTATAAAGATCTCTTTATCTATGCTAGTATATACAGGGATTAGCAATATAGACCCAGAACTGCTCGTGGTGCTGGGTGCATATTGCACCCGACAGGTTCCCTTTAATGTTTTTAAAAGGAACTTAAAAGGGGTTCTCCAGCGCAGTTCAGTGTCACATCTGGAGGGGAGCGTCACAGATGGTGTTGCACTGGCAGATGCCAATAGGTGAGGACAACTGCAACGGTCTTATTTAGGATGGTGGTGCTGCCGACATCCAGCTATGAAAGAGAGTAGTGGCAGAAAAACCTTTTGAACCCCGACTTCCTCACTAATAAAAGTGGTGTTACACCCCTGAATGTGAGAGCAACTGCAGCAATCGACTGATCACTGTGGCCCGGCCTGCCAATAACCGATTATGCCAGGGAAAAGGCATTTCAGGGAAGGTGTGTCAGGGCTTATTCACACACTGCATTTGTGATGCAGAAAAAAGTCCTGCAAATCTGCCGCATGTCAATTCCTTCAGAGTTTTTGCAGCATCTTTCATCCATTCTTATAAATGGGGGGGAAAAAAAAAATGTAAGAAAAAGTGTGTGTGTGTATATATGTGTGTGTGTATATATATATATTATATATATATATATATACACACACACACACACACACACACATATATTTTTTAGGAGCGTTTTTGCTGCCAACAGAAAAAGTTGCTGCAAACGCCCAATGTGTGCGCATAGGCTTACGTTCATCTAAAAGGCCATCTCC